>NC_089809.1:5275111-5305111 GCF_029633855.1 Hoplias malabaricus
CGTGGTTCTTGACCATGTTAATGGTGAAGGGCACCACACTCTTCCTGAGTGATGGATCTAATCTTCCATCAGCACCTGACCTCTCTAACCTCGATGTGTCTGAATGCCACCAAATCCTCACAGCAATGTTTCAGTAAAGAGTCAAAGCTGTCTGTGTGGGTCCACATCGGACCGTGGACACGACGGGTCAGTGCAGTGTGTGAGAGTGAGCTGTGGAGCTCAGTGGTAAAAGCTTCTTTACACAGTTTTGCCTTTCTTTCCCACGGTCTACACACACACACACACACACACACACACATACAGAGAGAGAGAATAATCCCCCCTTTCCCTTATCAGCTGGAGTGTTGTAATGAGCCGAAGGATGAGACCTCTGACTGAGATCAGCGCTTTACTTTCAGTGAGGATATGGAAAATAAATGAATTTCCAGATGAAGACCCTTAGTGTCAGGTAGCTCTGTGTGTGTGTGTGTGTGTGTGTGTGTGTACCAGATTAGAGACATATAATTAATGACTACAGTGCAAATTCATACTGAAAATACAGTACCAGTCAAATGTTTGGACACCCCATTCTCATTAGTCATTGTTGGAACAGGGCTATTCACTGTGTACCAGCCCCTACCTCTGCACAAGTTACGGTCTCAGACGCAGTAAGAAGGGGGCGAGCGGTTCTACAAATGAACTCTTAAAGAGGCCACAGCTATTCACTGAAAACCATTTCCGGGGACGACCTCATGAAGCCGACTGAGAGAACGGAGAGAGTGTGCGAAGCTGTCATCGAAGCAACAGGGGGCTACTTTGAAGATTCAAAAGTATAAAATACATTCTGGTTTCTTTCATTTACTACATAATTCCGTATTCATTTACAATGTCGAAAATAAACAAAGAAAAAACACTGAATGAGAAGATGTCCAAACTTTTGACTGGTGCTGTACATTCACAGTCTGTGGAAAACGGCCCAAAACAAAGTAAACTCTCCCTGAGTGGGTGTGTCCAAACCTTTGACTGGTACTGCATCTTCATGATGGTTTTCCATTAAGAATCTTAGATGAGATCAATGGGGGTTTTTTATTTTATTTTTTTTACATTTTTGGAAATAAAATTGTGAAAACAGCAGATCAACTGAAATTTTATTCAGTAATTTGCTTGAGAATGAGATGCGCTGTCGACTGCGTCCCCTGTGTCCACTCACAACGCAAACTCACCTGCTTTTATAGACTCTTAAGAGAAAAGGTGCTACAAACGTTAAAAAAAGCGTAAAGAACCTTTACATCGAGTTTTTTAAACCATTAAAAGGTTCTTCACACTCACATATCTCTTAAAGGGAATGTCTGTGGTGTTGTGGACTTGCAGTTCTCTATGGTTTGTTTACGTTCAGAAGCTCCATGTCTTTTAAGATGGAAGGGTGTTTTTGAGGGAAACTTGACTGTTGTTTGTTTTTATCTGAAGTTTAATTTATCTGTAAGTTTATATTCACCGTCTGAATTACCACAGAGATACATTTATAAATCGAGTTGTTTAGTTTTGTAGCACTTTCAGTCTGTGTTTACTTTAATACACTCTCCTGGATTGGGGGATATTTCCACTTTAAGTAAAAATAAGTCAATATTTCCCACTTACTGAGCAGGAATCGAGCAATAATCTCATCTTGGTTCGTGCTTTTCAACGTTTGGAGTTCCCTCCGTTGTCTAAGAATACTCCTTTTCACTGCTGTGATCAGAGAGACAGCCTAGAATACCACTTTGTTTTTTAGCCATTTCATGACACCTGGGGCTTCGTTAGTTATCGTTACACGTACATGGCGCCTTTCGTAAACACATTAGACCCATTCAGAGCATGCAAAGAGACCAGAGAGCTAGCAAATGGTGAGGAAACATCTATAAAAAGACATAAAAAGTGTTTACAGTGATTTATAAGGAAACAAAAGTAGTTTTTCATGAAATACTTTATAGCACTTCTTTTCTAAAATGAATTAGTTGACAATGTGATATTTGTTTATTGTAATGTTTTTTTATTTTATTTTTATATTGTATAAATATTCTAGTTCTAGTCCCGCTCCGGGTGACTGTCTGTGAGGAGTGTGGTGTGTTCTCCCTGTGTCTGCGTGGGTTTCCTCTGGGTGACTCTCTGTGAGGAGTGAGGAGTGTGATGTGTTCTCCCTGTGTCTGCGTGGGTTTCCTCTGGGTGACTCTCTGTGAGGAGTTAGGAGTGTGGTGTGTTCTCCCTGTGTCTGCGTGGGTTTCCTCCGGGTGACTGTCTGTGAGGAGTGTGGTGTGTTCTCCCTGTGTCTGCGTGGGTTTCCTCCGGGTGACTGTCTGTGAGAAGTGTGGTGTGTTCTCCCTGTGTCTACGTGGGTTTCCTCCGGGTGACTGTCTGTGAGGAGTGTGGTGTGTTCTCCCTGTGTCTGCGTGGGTTTCCTCCGGGTGACTGTCTGTGAGAAGTGTGGTGTGTTCTCCCTGTGTCTACGTGGGTTTCCTCCGGGTGACTGTCTGTGAGAAGTGTGGTGTGTTCTCCCTGTGTCTGCGTGGGTTTCCTCCGGGTGCTCCAGTTTCCTCCCACAGTCCAAAAACAGACGTTGGTAGGTGGATTTGCGACTCTAAAGTGTCCATAGGTGTGAGTGTGTGTGTGTGTGTTGCTTACAGATAGTGAATGTAAATGAATGTTGATATTGCAGTTTTCATTTATATGGCAGCCCTATTAATTTTATATTAATTGTTTAGATAGTTAGATAGTCCTGGTATTATTTAACACAACAGCAACAGGAAGAAAAAAAAAGTATGTTTTTCTACCACTGAAATGAAAATTATGCCCCTGGGTGAAGGCATGTTTAAAGGTTGAGGGTGTGGGTAGAGCGTAAGTCTCCACATAATCAGTGGGAGTCTATGTAATGTCCCCACAATTCACCTATACAACATTGTGTGTGTGTGTGTGTGTGTGTGTGTGTATGCTCAGCTAAAACAACATCCTCAGTTCAATGCTACAGAGCACTGAATATCCACTCTGTGTCCAAACATATACCCACACCTCTTTATCGATAAAAGTGTAGCTCAGGTGTAGCTCCCTCATGTGATGAAGCTCCATCCAGTACTTTTGGGATTGGCTTTAATTCAGAAACATATTGTCCAATGTCATTGCCTGGCGGCTGCCTTCAAATCCTCATGGCAATGTTCAGACGCCTGGCTGTAAAGTCTTCCCAGAGCTGTAGAAGCTTTTACTTCAGTGAAAGAGGAAGAGCTCCTGGTTAATAGCCTCCGTATCAGAAGGAAAGTTGGATGGACACGTCGTGGTCGGTGAGTTTTGCTCACGATCCAAACGCCGAAGGACCACAGAGATGAAGCCCTCCCTCTCCCCACCCATCAGGCTGGCTACTGAACTGAAGACAAAACATCAAGGTGTCCTACAAATACGACACACTCGTTTAGAAAGTGGGTACAGTCTGGAACAGTTCCACCTTAAAACTGGAGCGTGTTTTTACCTCTGCCAGGCTGTTTGCACCTCAGTGATCCCTCTAACAGTGTAGCAGTCCCTAGCTGAGTCTGAAACTGTGCCCTATTCACTATATAAGGCACTAATTTTGGGTTCAGTGCAATCATACCATCCCACAGTTGACCCCAAAAGTAGTGTACAACACATGTGGACATGTCCTCTTCCTCTGGAGAGTAGGCGATTCCTGAGTGCTGTAGTGGTCTAAGCTTTCGGGGAATTCCAGGTTCAGTCGCTGTCTTCTGAGACCAGGCGTCCAAATGGCCTTGCTCTCCGGGTGGGTCCGAGGGACCTAGCTCTCTTAGCTTAATGCTAGCCCTCTAGACACATGCATTCCCCTCCAAGCGTTGAGCTCTTCAGTGTCGTTGTGTTAGCAGCAGGTTCGTTTGTGTTCCCTTGAGGGAGGAAGGTCCAGCTATTACCTTAGGGACAATATAGAGTAAGAACTAATGAACCATCATCAGTGCCTGACCACAGTAATGCTCTCATGGCCTGTAGAGATGAACAGACAAGAAAGTGTCCCTGCTCTCTCACTGGCTGAATAATGGTGATCATCACTCTAGCCTTTGTTGTGAAGTCAGAGTAGAACATTTGTGTGTGTGTGTGGGATCAATGCTTTTAGTGTTTGAGCATTAGTTTCCTTACCGTTTCCTAGAAACACTCATCCACAGTCAGGGCAAGCTGAAAATATCGAGCACACACCACTGCAGCATGGTGTATGTTATTACTCTGAAGGTAAATAGAGGGTTTTTCTTCATTATTTCACTGAACTGAAATAAGACAAAATCCATTTTGGCGGTGATTTACTTTATAGATTGTTACTAACTGTGTAATAATAAGGTAAACGTTAGCATTCCTGCGTAAATCACTACAGACGCATTCAGACATTTTTTACCCCCACACTTCCCCTGCAGTGATGAAGGAAATAGCTTTGTGGTCCCGGAATGAACCAGTTTATGCTCCAAAGAAAGGGTCCCAGTGATTAAAAAAGGTTTAATACATTTACATACCTCCAGACCACTAGGTGTCAGTATAATCTCTGTTTCATACGGTGAAGTAGAATCAGACAAGGACATGACTGACCACTCAGTTAATTATTTTAGAGTTTCTTAGTTGTTCCTAAACAAAGAGGTTAATTATAGCTGTAATTTTTCAAATAAGTAATGACAATACGTTTAAAACAAGGTGTATTATTAACAGTTTATAAACAGACTGAAAATGATGGCGTTGTTGTATTTACAGCTTTTGTCGCCATTATTTTACCATTTTTTACTGATTTTTTTAAAAGGCTAAAATTGCTGAATTGTTATTTAATACGTTTTTTAATACATTTTATTTATGGTTCAATTCAACTGCATATTATTAAGATGGCTAGTAATGCTATTACTACTTTATTACCAATCTGTAAGTAAAGAGCTACCATTGTTTTTTCTCACATCATTCAGGTTCTCTTAGCCTCTGAACTGTAATAATTAACTCTTCCTCAAACTAAGGAGTCTACAGGGACCCGGCTTGTCCCAGAACTGGGCGCCTCTGCCGTAAATGAGGAGTGTGTGTGTGTGTGTGTGTGTGTGTTTCTATGCAGTCACACTCACTCACTGTGAAGACCCACTCACCCATACCAACTCTAGCCACAAATTCCAGTATATCATCGCTTGGATTCACAGAGTCCTTGTTGAGGTACGTCAGTCTTTTCCTGTGGACAAAATGGTGGAAAATAGCAGGGGATTCATGTAAATAGCTCCTTGCTACACAGCTAACACAACCATGACCGCAAGCCACAAGCACTGAGTGGGTCAACATTGATCAGGCTACAACACATTGGTGTAGTTTGCTCTTAAAGGAGCAATCACGTCATTTTCACCACAAAAACATAGTAAACATACAAGGAAGAACCGCTGCTTTGTGGTCCTTGAATGAGCAAAGTAATGAGCCATAGAGTAGTTGCCAACATGTAGACGTCCATGTTTTAAAACAGGCTGAGAACACAATCTCTGATACCTCCAGGTCACTGGGTGGCAGTGTAATTGCAGGACTTGGAACCAATCTAGAGTCTTGTTAAGACAATAAAGTGCAGCTGAGTTGATGTAGGTGTGTGAATATATACGGGGGGGGGGGGGTCTAACGGTGTGAGTACATGCGTTCTAAAACACCGCTGATCAGCGCTATTGTGGACACAGTGTATTTCCCCTGAGTTTAATGAAGAGAAGTGCAGCAGAGGCGGTTCTTCACATTTCACAGCCACTAAGTGCAACGCTGCATGGCCAAAAGTTTTTAGACATTGATGCATCCAGCAATGCTCCTGAAATTAGGGGCAGTGGTGGGTCACTTCTTTCCATTTTTGCTGCAACAACAGCCTTTGGAATGTTGCTGTGAGGATTTGATTGCACATAAATATGGTAGGGGCGGCACGGTGGCGCAGCAGGTAGTGTCTCAGTCACACAGCTCCAGGGGCCTGGAGGTTGTGGGTTCGATTCCCGTGTGTTCTCTCTGTGTCTGCGTGGGTTTCCTCCGGGTGACTGTCTGTGAGGAGTGTGGTGTGTTCTCTCTGTGTCTGCGTGTGTTTCCTCCGGGTGACTGTCTGTGAGGAGTGTGGTGTGTTCTCCCTGTGTCTGCGTGGGTTTCCTCCGGGTGACTGTCTGTGAGGAGTGTGGTGTGTTCTCTCTGTGTCTGCGTGGGTTTCCTCCGGGTGACTGTCTGTGAGGAGTGTGGTGTGTTATCTCTGTGTCTGCGTGGGTTTCCTCCGGGTGCTCCGGTTTCCTCCCACAATCCAAAAACACACGTTGGTAGGTGGATTGGCGTATCCTTAGGTGAGTGTGTGAGTGAATGTGTGTGTGTGTGTTGCCCTGTGAAGGACTGGCGCCCCCTCCAGGGTGTATTCCCGCCTTGCGCCCAATGATTCCAGGTAGGCTCTGGACCCACCGCGACCCTGAACTGAATAACCTGGAGGGGGCGCCAGTCCTTCACAGGGCTCCAAGGAAACAGTAACCACCAAATAATGTTATGTTAACACTACCACTGTAAACGGGTGATAACTGACCCCCACATAAACTAAGATACGTAGTTACCCATAAAATTACACCTGCTGTGGGAGTATATTGGCGAGGTGTTCAACAACGGTTAACAGTAGTCCGATGACAGAGGCTGTGTCCGAAATGGCTCCCTATTTATGTTTTAGGGCTCTACTGAGCGCATCGCCATTTATCTCCAAGAGTACGAATCATAAAGTGCAGTTCTGTTTCCTAATGAAAGGCACTGAAAGTGTACCATTGAAGTCACCACCAATGTCAGTTTTTCTGAGAGTGTGGGACAGCATTAATAGGGAGCCATTTCTGTCATAGCCTGAGTGACTCGTGGACTCTCAGGATCTGATCACTAATCTGAAATCTGATTCCCTAGAAGATCAGCTTGTTATTTGCGTGTAAACGTCCCCAGTGAAAGGCCTCTTGGCTTTGTTTCCATATGAAGGGCATTCTGAAACCACTCCAACACTCAGTTTTGAATGGAAAGCAATCATTTCCTCTGAGTAAAAGGCAGGAACGCAGCATAATTTCACACCAACTCGCTGACCACTGCCGACTGGACGAGTGTCATTAAAGTCACGCTTCAGTCGCGTGAGAAATATAGAGAGACGCACGGTAACCAGACGAGTTAGAGGTTGTGGACATGAATTCTGCGAGAGTGCCAGCTGAGTGAGGGCAGAACAGGTGGCGATGCGGCACATCCATATGTCACAGTCATCGCTAAACACACTCAGTCAACCACTAGACTCCTGTTCAGGCAGGTGGGGCTCGCACACCTTCGCACCATGACTCCCAGCGCCCAGTGTGGTTATTTAGAGCTGCATATGGAAGGATTTCAATAGAAATGCATGATCCAGTTTCCAGAACCAGATTAAGGCTAATCTAAAGACCTATGAGCTTTCAGTAATGATTCAACACTTCAGGTAGGACTTCGGGTTTGTCCGAGACTAGAGTGGATCCAGGAAACCGTAGGAAGGTGCAGTGTTGTGGAAGATGTCATACTTAAGGTCGGCTAGAAGCATTGGGAAGAGCCCTGTCCTCTGGGCAGCGTGGGGAGACTGGAGGAGAGCTAATGGCAGTGTCGGATACCAGAAATGCAGAGATGATGTTTGTATGGTGATAAGTGTACGACCCACTATGGAGCAAGTGTACACTGGTAAAACGCAGAAGGCAGGTGTGTGTGTGTTGAATTAAAATAAGGAAGAGGCGGGAGAGGTGAGATGAAGGTGAGTGTATGGTAAACAGTGCAGAGGAGCGCAGGTGTTGTGCCCTAATCCTTCATTATAACCTTCATATCTCTCTCTCTCTCACACACACACACACACAAACACACTTGGAGGCATGAGGAGAAAACCATGCCCTTGAATGTATCTGGATAACCAGAAAGAAGGTTGTAATTCGGATGATTTCACACTTC
Organism: Hoplias malabaricus; assembly: GCF_029633855.1. Lineage (NCBI taxonomy): Eukaryota > Metazoa > Chordata > Actinopteri > Characiformes > Erythrinidae > Hoplias > Hoplias malabaricus. Next base: position 5,283,032 of record NC_089809.1, read on the forward strand.
TTCGCACCTGCTGCAGAGGTTTCGAGTCTATTCTTTACACCTGCACTAAACCTAGGACCTCTTAGTAAATTGAATATAGTATTTCTACTCTGTATCCCAACGCATTTGGGAAATAACCAGAAATTGGAATCACCTTTAATATATACAGGGGTTGGACAATGAAAGTGAAACACCTGGTTTTAGACCACAATAATTTATTAGTGCGGTGTAGGGCCTCCTTTTGCGGCCAGTACAGCGTCAGTTCGTCTTGGGAATGACATATACAAGTCCTGCACAGTGGTCAGAGGGATTTGAAGCCATTCTTCTTGCAGGATAGTGGCCAGGTCACTACGTGATGCTGGTGGAGGAAAACGTTTCCTGACTCGCTCCTCCAAAACACCCCAAAGTGGCTCAATAATATTTAGATCTGGTGACTGTGCAGGCCATGGGAGATGTTCAACTTCACTTTCATGTTCATCAAACCAATCTTTCACCAGTCTTGCTGTGTGTATTGGTGCATTGTCGTCCTGATACACGGCACCGCTTTCAGGACACAATGTTTGAACCATTGGATGCACATGGTCTTACTGATGCAATGTGGAGTTAATGAAGATTGGCCACCAGGCTGCTCCAATTTAGCCATGAAACCTCCCACACTACAATGACAGGTGTTTCAGTTTCATTGTCCAACCCCTGTATATATAATAAATGTACAAATGAATAGTGATTTTGTGTAAGAGATAATTGTAATCATGATTCTATCCCGAGATAAACACAGCATTCTCTCTGTATTTTGGGGGAAGGGGGCGATGACATTATGAAAACCTTTATTTATTTATATTTATTTCTTTATTGTGAATTATGACGAATTATTCTCTTCAGATGCTAATTATTTGAGAATAGGTTAAATGTAAGAAAATGTATAAGATTTTGAAATTGACATTGAACAAAAATATGTTTCACATTAACGTAAGTCATTCAGACTCTTTCTCGCTCTTTCTCTCTCTCTCTCTCTCTTGCTCTCTCTCTTTCTCTCTCTCTCTCACTCTCTTTCTCTCTCTTTCTCTCTCTCTCTCTCACTCTTTCTCTCGCTTTCTCTCTCTCTCATTTGCAGATATGGAATATAAGGTCATTCCAGTCTTTATCATGAAGCTGGTGTGCATGATTTTTAGTCTGTAGTGTTAATATTTCCACATGCAACTTATAATTATTCTGTCATTTATGACGCCATGTGTCCAAACAGACTTGTGTGTGGCTGTGACTGTGATGAGTCACTTCTGGATTGTGTTGTGATGTGTTAAATGTAGGGTGTTGTAACAGTATTGACTGCTGCGACTGTCTCTGACATGGGAATAATTATATGGCTAAAAGCCAGAAGTGTGGACATTTTTTCATCCCGCATTTCTTCTGAAACGAAGGGTGGTCAGTGAGAAATTATAACCACGGTGACTGCAGTAACACAAACTGGAAAAGCTTTAAACGGCATGTTGGAGCATTGTGGTAGCAGTGAGGCCATGCTCTAATATTCGATGATTAGTTCCGGCATTCCAAATCATCCCAAAGGTATTGGATGGTGCTCGATCCCTTAAGAGAACACAGCTCCACTGCTCCACAGTCCAGAACACGGGAGCTTTATATCCCTCCAGCTGATACTTGGCATAGTCAGTACAGTTACTCCAGAGTAGCCCAGAGTCATGCTTTTGTACAGAGATATACATCACAATGAGAACTAATGTTAATTCATTAATTAATTCAAGCATTCATTCATCTTCTTTAACTGCTTCGTCCTGTTCAGGGCTGCTGTGGGTCCCTGGAAGCACTGGGTGCGAAGCAGAAAGAATTAAAGTGTATGAAAATTAATTTTTTAACATACTCCGCGAAGTACAAATAAGTCAAATTTTACTGAAGCAGACGTAATGGAGTGAGTGTAAGTGGTGGGGGATGCGTGTATGTGGTGAGAGGTTTCCCCCTGACAAGCCACCGTCCTCAATTTTTAAAAGTGCTTTCATTCAGGTTTTATGATGTTTTTGCTGAATTAATTCTGCACGGCTCGCTCTAAAAACTCACCTTAAAACGCCCCCACGCTTTGTTATTGATCCTTAATAACTTCAGGGGCTGCTTTAGCCAGGCTAGCAGCCCAAAGAACAATGTGTGTATTGACTATGTGTCAGATAATGTGGTTTGTGCGCTGTTATAATTTGTTTCCCATTGTTCTTGTTACTATTGTTCAGTCTCGTTTGGTGTTTCAGAGCCACAGTGAAAAGGAAGCTGGATTTTTATCCAATTTTCCTCTCAGTTCTCCCTCTTCCTAGAGGGTTAAAGATTCCAACACATTATTCACACTGATGCTAACATCGCTAACATTGCTAACCGCTAATTTAGCCACATTATCTAACAAGCATTCACTCTGGTTAAATGGGCTAAGGAGCATTAGCTCATTTAATGTCACAGTGGAGTTAAGCGTTGTAGTGGATTTGTGGTGATGGTCTGTTGTTGTTTTCCTTTGCTGAGGTAACATTAACATTGACTTGTTTAGGACAGCATACAGTCTTCAGTCTGCTCCCTTGATTTTATGCTATTCTTCATTTTGCTTCCCTGTTTTTTATTGTTTGATGTTTGTATATGTATCTCTTGTTTTGATTTTGTTTTTATTTACTTACGATGACCTTGAGAGTCCTGAAAGGCATCTATAAATTACATTTATTATTATTATTAACTTTTTATAGCATGAAGCTCCTAGTGTGCTAATGCTATGCTGTATGGCAAAGAGTTTCATCCCATTACCTGCTTAATTAGGCTTTCAAATATTCACTAACAGCATTTGAAGGGTTGAAGTGTTCATGAGACGTTATTGTGTGTGACTAGCCTAACTAGCATTAAAGAGGATTTACTGTACATACTGCAGCAGGTAGTGTCGCAATCACACAGCTCCAGGGACCTGGAGGTTGTGGGTTCGAATCCCGCTCCGGGTGACTGTCTGTGAGGAGTGTGGTGTGTTCTCCCTGTGTCTGCGTGGGTTTCCTCCGGGTGACTGTCTGTGAGGAGTGTGGTGTGTTGTCCCTGTGTCTGCGTGGGTTTCCTCCAGGTGACTGTCTGTGAGGAGTGTGGTGTGTTCTCCCTGTGTCTGCGTGGGTTTCCTCCAGGTGACTGTCTGTGAGGAGTGTGGTGTGTTCTCCCTGTGTCTGCGTGGGTTTCCTCCGGGTGACTGTCTGTGAGGAGTGTGGTGTGTTCTCCCTGTGTATGCGTGGGTTTCCTCCGGGTGACTGTCTGTGAGGAGTGTGGTGTGTTCTCCCTGTGTCTGTGTGGGTTTCCTCCAGGTGACTGTCTGTGAGGAGTGTGGTGTGTTCTCCCTGTGTCTGCGTGGGTTTCCTCCAGGTGACTGTCTGTGAGGAGTGTGGTGTGTTCTCCCTGTGTCTGCGTGGGTTTCCTCCTGGTGACTGTCTGTGAGGAGTTTGGTATGTTCTCCCTGTGTCTGCGTGGGTTTCCTCCGGGTGACTGTCTGTGAGGAGTGTGGTGTGTTCTCCCCGTGTCCACATGGTTTTCTCCCACAGTCCAAAAACACACGTTGGTAGGTGGATTGGCGACTCAAAAAAAGTGTCCATAGGTGAGTGAATGTGTGAGTGTTGCCCTGTGAAGAACTGGCGCCCCCTCCAGGCTGTATTCCCGCCTTGTGCCCAATGATTCCAGGTAGGCTCTGGACCCACCGTGACCCTGAACTGGATAAGTGCTTACTGATAATGAATGAATGAATGTACATACTGTAGAAACAGAACCAGTCCACATTCATGGTGGTGCAGAATCTGTTCAGTGCAGACTGGGTGTAACCTATTTTGATGGCTGTGCCATATTGCACAATGAAATATTAACGATCAAGCACTGAGCTGCATTATGTTTGGTAAATTATGTGCACTTTGTGATTGTTCTTGGGGGTGAGGGGTGGGGGTTTGGGGGTTCTAGTACTACGTGGACATAAAGACCATTCAGTTTATGTTGTGTTGTTTGTTATTGCAATAGTGTGGCTCTCACATTTTTCTTTCTCTATATTCTTCTTATTTTTTTTCATACCCTGTCTTTCTTACTGTCTTTTTTCTCATCCAGTCTCTGTTCTCAGTCTGTTTTTCCTGTATTGTTCGTTCTTTCTTTTCTTTCTTTCTTTCTTTCCGTAATGTTTTAACTTTTACCCCACCCTTGCTTTTTCTCTTTCCTGCCCAATTCATTTCATCTCTCTCCCTCCCTCTCTCTCTCATCAACACTGATGAAGTCCATTGTATTCCCTGTGTTGTTGCCATGGTAACAATGCAGACCTACCTTTGCCCTCTGAGTGTATTTTATAAACCTTTTTCAAACTTTCAAAGCTAAAGTCATAACACAATTCTACATTTTCTTACATTTCCTTCTCTTTCTCATTTTTTAGACTTGAAAAGCATGAGCCCTTTGACTGAGTAAAGAGAAAAGTTTACAGAAAAGAAGACAGTGATCATCTCATTGCGCTCTACTCACTCTGACAAAGAGAAGATAAAGGAGAAGAAGAGCGAGGGACGAGGGACAAGTGCAGGGAGGAGAGGAGGAGTGTGTGAGGTCAGTCGATGGATGCTGCCCGGATCGACGGGACAGCACATTCTCATCTGACGAGGAAAAGAAAGCTTTCAAAATTGAGTCGAAGGATAGAAACTCACCGTCAGGTGAGTCAGGGTCACCTTTATTTATCTGTATTTGTCTCTTGATTTTAAATATTATTTATTTTGTATTATGTACTACTTATATTTATCAATTTTTATACTGCGTTCAGTTTTGCCTAGTACTCTAAACATGGATAAAGGTGTAGCATAACTTTGGAAATGTTTCCATGGAGACAGTTGTAGCATTGCTGTAGAAACATGTTGTGTAACCATGGAAACATAGTAGTGTATCCATGGACACAGGTGTAGTGTATCTATGGGAACAGGTGTTGTGTAACCATGGAAATTCATGATATTTCATCACACATCAGTGCGGTATTGAGTGTAGTTTAACCACCGAATTAGGTGTTGAGTAACCCTGGAAACAGATGTGTTTGTATATGAGTGGTGAGAATCAAATGTATTTAAAATTTTATTTATAATTCCAACATCTGGATTATGACAGATTTGAATGGCACAGTGTAATATAATAATTATAGTTTTTATAATTTTTTGCTTTTATTTGCAACAATAAAACTAATCCTCTCTCTCTATCTACCCCCCACCCCCCACCCCCCCACCCCTCCGACACACACATACACACACACTCACTCTCTCTGTCTGATAGGCATGGTGTGTGAGAAGGGGATCCAGATCCTTCTCACCATCGTGGGGGCGTTTGCCTCCTTTGGCCTGATGACGGTGGCGATAGGGACAGATTACTGGCTGTACTCCCGGGCTCTGATTTGCAACAGCACGGCTAACGTCACTCAGGATGACCCCCACAACAAGGACAAGAAGGACCCCGGGGCCCTCACACACTCTGGACTGTGGAGGATCTGCTGCCTTGAGGGTCAGACTTCATTTACTGCTTTTACTGCGTTTACTGGGGGGACATGAGGGGGACCATAGTGTTTATGTGAGAGCACAAAGACCGGGTTCAGCAGAGAAAACAATCACGAGTGCTGAGAAATAAGGATACTGATGAGAAACCTAAGCTAAAAATCGCTTGTGTCCCTTCTGCAGAAACCCTGGGCTCTCACACTGAACTTATTTAAAGAATGGTGCTGTGGTGCTTGATCCTTGTGGTATTTTCACACAAGCGTGCCACGGACAGTTCATTAAGACCAGGACTGTGTGCCCATGTGGCAAACAAATCCTCAATAAAGTCACCACAGTGAGTGATGAGAAACCTCAGTTCTCTTGTTAACGCAAAGCACACCTATAGGTAAATAGTCCTTCAGGTGTTAATATAACTCCAAATATCAATATCTGTTTTACCTATTTATGGTTATTTTATGCTCAATGCTAAACGTGGATATGGATGGAGTGTTCTGTCAGTTTCCTCCATATTTGTGTGTTTTGTGAAAGCTTGCAGATGCAGTACCCCTAAAAACAGGGGCAGTGTAAGCTAATAAGTCAAGCTTGACTCACAGGTGCACGGTGAGGCCACCCAGCGAAGCGAGGAATTAAATCCCCAGTCAATCTGGAAACATTGGAAATTACGTTGTTAATTACTTTCTATAAAAGTGCACGAAGGTGAAAGCAAACGCACCCTCCACCGCCATCGACAAACTACATTGGGCACCCACATTTCATACAACCACTGGGTGTAAACGCTTTGGAGTTGAAATTGAGACCCAGCTGCAATTTTATTTCTGACCACACCACTGTTCTGACTTTAATCTCAAAGCCATCAGCACTGCGTTTTCATGATAATGAATATCTTTAACGGCACGGCACTCTGGTTGAAAAATGCTGTTATAGACCACCACCTTCTCCACCATTGCCATGTCTTTGATGTCATTAATGTTTGACGTGTAGAAGCATACAGAAGTAAGCATTACACCGTTTGAAAACGAGGTATATATTTTGCACATACAGGGAATGTAAATGAGACTTTGCTACATACAACTTGGAGTTTATGACTCTATGTGCGGGATTATCTCACACATGAAAATGTTATTGACGCCCTGAGTATGGGATATTTTCCTGGATTGCATATTTATTTGCTCCATGTGGAAGACCTGGACGATTCTTGAAAGCCTAATGAAAACGCTGCAGTGATTTCAAAGGGAATAGCAGTCATGGAAGGTTTTACGGTTTAACACCTCACTCTCTCACTCACTCCCTTATAACGTTCACTCTGCTCCGGCTGAAACTGCAGTCATTGTGCTCTGCTAATTTAACCTCATGGCTAAGCCTCGCTGATAACAAAACATTCAATTAAAGATAAGCTCTGCCTCAGAATCAACACTCTCTGCGCCTCCCTTTCTGTCTCTATTCCTGTAGCCTTCTCATTCTCTCTCCGTTTTGCAGTCCATCTTTCTCCCCTGTTCTCACGTTATTCCTCCTTCTGAGCGTGGTTTAGAGGTCACTGTCCCCAGGGTTTTGGAGCCAAGAAGGATGCTAAGTAGAAGTGTGTCTGAGAGTAGGTGAAGTGGAAACAGGACCCATTCAGGCTCTGCATAATGAATGCCAAACCTTACTTTACTACTAATAGTCCAGAGTCATTTGACCCATATTGTCACATACGTACCCATTAAAAAAAAGAGTGAACATGTTTTCCCCCTTAACTGTGAATGGAGTCCATCAGCCAAGACATGTTTGGTGTTCAAAGCTGACTTCTATGAGGCTAACAGGTAAAAAAAACTACAGACTGATCAAGATGATGAAGGGGAGAGGCTCCTGAGTGGTGCAGTGGTCTTAGCGATGGCTAGGTCTATCTTTGGTGATGCCTCAGGCATCCGAAGCCTTGAGTCCTATAGAGCACAGTTGGCCTTGTTTGCTGGCTTGGTAGGATATCACCTTTTCTCCCCCTGCTCACAGCGCTAGCTAGTATGGGCATCTTCCAGCTGATCTGACAGATCTGGACAGTTTGCATGCTCCTCTGAAGTTTTAAGCTGTACAGTTTGACAAGAAGCAGTAGATTTGAATCATGTCTCCAATGAAGTTTTCACCTAAATCTCTTTGAATTGGCACTGTGTGAAATTGGGGGCAATACTCTGATGGGTAGAGCCAGAGAATGTTAATAAATGGGGAGAAAAGATCTGCAAACACTTGGGGATAAACAAAAGAATTCAAAATAATAAAAAAGAGAAGGGGAAGAGACCACTTTAACAGTGGATTCATTGCCAGATCCTTCAGTTACAAAGGCTCTTTTACTGGCCAGTGTTTCAATAAACACCCAAACTAAATCAGCGTCTATGGGAAATACTTCAGTAGGTTTGAGAATTGTGGCTGAATGCCCACCCAGCTATAAAGAGAGGGATAGTGGGGCTGCAGCGCATAAACCTCTTATAAAAATACAAATAAACAGTCAGTGTACAAAGAAGTGGCAATAATCTACAGAGATGTGGAAAAAGAGTGATACATTAGCCGACAGCATTGCTGTGTCCAAAACTGTGCACTATTTACTATACAGTGCACAATTATGGGGTAGTAGTGACTGAAAACAATTTTCAGTGCTTTCAAACAACAACTAAATGCACCACAAAAAATAGTGTACAACCCATGTGTCCTAGCTGATAGCGGATACCCACAAAACACCACAATGTTTGATCATTGCATATCTAACGAAAAAAACTATAAAAACACTGCAATGTTTTGGTGAATCAGCTACATTTTGGCGAAGGGGAAATCAGTGAAAGCTTGTGGATGCTGTAAGACTGGATTGGATGAGTCAATAAACTGCTTTCATGTGTATAGCTTACAGCTCAGGGCTCCCAAAGAGTGAGTCCAAGGTCAGGATACAGGGCCGATCTGATTTCCCAAGAGTTCAGTGCTCTAAACAGGATTGTTTCTGTGTTTGCTGCATGTAAGGAATGTTGTGCTTTGTACACTGTATAGACATAAGTATTGGGACTCATATTATACTACATATTATACCTACAGATGCTTTTATGACGTCCCATTCTAAATCCATAGGCAATAATAATAATGGAGTTGGTCCACCCATTGCAGCTATAACAACTCTTTTTTGGAAGGCTTTCTATTGGATTTTGGAATGTGTCTCTGGGAATTTTGCCCATTTATCGAGAAGGTCATTTGTGAGCTCAGACACTGATGTTGGACGGGAGGGTCTGGCTCAAAATCTCTTTTCTAGTTCATCCCAAAGGTGTTTGTTGAGGTAAAGATCAGTGCTTTGTGTAGCCAGTCAAATTTTTGAAACTTGCTTTGTGCACAGGAGCACAGTCATGCTTGCAAAGAAAAAAAGAACTTCCTTGAGTTGTGCCCACAAATTTAGAAGCATACAATTGTCCAAAATGTCTTGGTATGATGAAGCATCTAGGTTTCTCTGCACTGGGACTAAGAGGGCAAGGCCAACTACTGAAAAACAATCCCATAGAATTATCCCTTCTCCACCAATTTTTACCTTTGACACAATGCAGGCAAAGTTTTCCTGGCATTTGTTAAATCAAGACTTATCCATCAGACTGCCAGATAAGAGAAGCATGATTCCTCAATCCACAGAACATGTTTCCACTGCTCCGGAGTCCAGTGGGCGCTTACTTTACACCACTCCACCTGAAGCTTGGCATTGTGTTTGGTGATATAATGCTTGCATGCATTTGCTTGGCCATGGAAAACCCATTCCATGAAGCCAGTGGAGCATAGTCTTTTGCTGACGTTAATGCCAGAATGTTTGAAACTCTGCAATTATTGTGTCAGCAGAATGTTAATGACTTGTATGCACCTCAGCACTCTGTGACTTTACTTGGTCTGCCATTTTCTGGCTGAGTTGCTGCGGTTCCTAAATACTTCCAGTTTTCAATAATTACCTTTCACAGTTGATTGGGGAATATCTTGTTATCCTACTATGGTATCATGCTTGAATTGTGTAAGCTCTTCAGAACAAACCATTCTTTCACAAATGTTTGTAAAGGCAGATGCATGGTTAGATGATTCTACAGACCTGTGGCAATGGGACTGAATAAAACACCTGAATTCTGTGATTAGGAGTTGTGTCCCAATACTTTTGTCCCTTACTCACTTGCCCCCATTAAATTGCCTGCTTTGTTTGAACAAACATAATTTGTATGTCATGGTTTTAAAATATTTTAAATGTATTAAAGGAGCAAGTAGTCACATTTTCTAATGACTCTTACCAGCAGATATGAAGCACCTCAAAGGACTGCAACATACCCACACACCCACTCACTCAGTTTTACCAAACTGCTGCACCCTGTGTGTAAACTTATTTTCACTTAAGAAAGTCATCAGAACATGTAATTTGTCCAAGGAGGTCCCGGATTTTCAGCAGCCAGCTTTTAGTACTAAAGTGTCCTTTGTTTCGGATGATGTAATCGGGGTGGGGGGGTGGTCACCATGGTCATGGTGCCAGATTGGTCCATTTGTCTTGTCGCTGACACCTTTCCCTCTTGTGCCTCCTATCTCTTCCTTACAGACTGACCTCAGTGACAGTAAAATAAAAATAAAAAAATAGACGAGAACACCAACCCTCACGTCTGTCCACCTTTCCCTCCATCTGTGTTTCATCTCTCCATCTCAATCTCACTCCATCCATCCATCCATCCACCAGCAGCATCAGCAGTCGTTCTGTCACCCTGATGTCATCCTTATGCAGCAGTCTGTCTGTCGGCACTGGTGGTGGGTAGCTATCCCACTGCCTGCAGCACTCTCTTTTCTGGGTGTGTGTGTGTGAGAGAGAGAGAGAGACCGTTAGTTAATTTAAAGATAGAGAAAAACATAAGAAATCAGGGTAAGTGTAGACATGCTCCAAAAAATTTGATTACTGAGATAAAACTCAGATTTCTTGAAATCACAGTATGCTGTCTACATGACTATTCGAAAAAAGTGTCTCCAATTTGTTGAACGCAACCGTTGATGAATGGACCAATCAGAATGCTCCAAAATTACTTGGAATCAAATCTTTTTTACAGTGACTTCCACTGTAAAGTTACTACTTTACTTTGGAGGTTTAAGGTCATCCACTTCCTTAAGAAAAGGAAAAGTCAACCGAACTGTTCCAGAAATTATTATAAAAACAGAAAAATGAGACTCATAATGACTGTGTAAGTCAGAGTAACACATAACACCACTAAAACTAACACTGTTCATAACCTTGGCCCTAATCTTGGTCCTTGTTCTGATGCCTGAGATAGCAGGCAGATATCATTTTCTCCTGATCCAAATAATCTGGGCCCAGGCTCCTGAACTCTTCCTAAAATCACTGTCGCTGGTAGAGAGAGGTTATAATATAATGCTCGCGCTTCCTTTAAATGATTATCTTAGGCCTTTGATGTATGTATATGGCAGGTGTGGTGGTTTGTGTAACTATGCTGTTGTCTGTGCCGAACAGAAAATGCTAGATTGTAGAAACAATCATCCTTTTTTATCAGCTCCACTGACCATACAGGAGCATTTTGTAGCTCTGCAGTTACAGACTGTAGACCGCATGTTGTAGGCTCTGCATACATCGCTTGCACATTTTCACCCTGTTATTCAATGCCAGGACCCCCATAGAGCAGGTATGATTTAGGTGGTGGATCATAGACTGTGTTGAGTGTATCAGACCCAGCAGTGCTGCTTGAGTTTCTATTAGACCTGCCTTGTTGTGTATCTGTCCTGACCATTAAAGGACAGGGGGTAATGGGGCTAACAATGTATACAGAGCAACAGATGAACTACAGTCTGCAGTGATGGAACTATATATTGTGGAATACTTTCTGTAGGACAAGCTCAAAGATGATTCTTAAACAGTCAAGTGAGACTGAATACTCTCTCTTTCTTCCTCAGTAAAGGGAATCTTAGAGTGAAGATGGATTTGAGAAACGTGGCCCTGATTGGTTGGGCAAACTAGACAGACAGGTGAAATGTTGTGTTATTAAAGGAGCAATATGTCATTTTACCACTAAAAATATAGATGAAAAGAATTATAGCAGGCATTCCTTATTATTTCTGCTTGTAAGTACAGACATGACATGAGACAAAGAATTAAATTGCGTTGTAGTCTCCGAGTGAAACAATTTATAATCCATAGAGTGTGTCCTCCACATGGGGGCAACCATGTTTAAAATAAATTTAATACAGAATCTCCGACACATCCAGGCCAGTAGGGTACAGTGGTTTCATGATGTGCAGTAGAATCATTAGAGAGAATGACTAGCTGTTCCTTTCAACTGCTTGGGTCCTGGTGGATGCAGCTGTAAGGTTACAGCTTCGTCACTTGATCTGTGTGTTGTGTGTTTTAAACTCTGTGCCTTATTCTGTGTGTGTCTCAACCTGTTTTTGTTTAGGAGTGAAGAGAGGTGTGTGTTCACAGATCAATCACTTTCCAGAGGATGCTGATTTTGATCACGATGGAGCGGAGTACGTCCTGAGTAAGAAACTTTCCTCACATCCTTTGTATGTTTCAGAACAACCAAAGGTTGGTAGACAACGGCTCGTCTAACAATTTCTGTAGGGTGCCTGCCCTTATTCTTCTCTTCTGGAAAAGCATTACACTAGCTCTTGGAACATTGCTGTGAGGATTTGATGGCAAAAGAGGGGTCAATGTTAATGCTGGATTATTAAATCTTGCACTGCAGAACAACCCAGAACACAACTTAACCCCTCTGGCCAGCATTTGTCATTGGGCACAGTGACCTTAGCCTCAAGTGACTAGTTTCTATGGAGATTATACATGCAGTGCATGCACAGTTGAACGGGCACAGCTTAAAGCAGCTTAATTCACTTACCATGGGTTGCTGGTGATGTCACAGTGTAGAGTAGCCTCTATATTGAAGACCTACTCATTATTCAAACACACATCCAATACAAAAAAATATGAAATTGTTTCTTTCAACAGTTTGTCTCATATAGACGTTAACTTTAACTAAATATAAATATGGATCCCTGACCCATTTATCCGCATTACGTTTGTAAACAGAGCTTTGTTCGTCTGGTTCAGGCAGTAGAGGAGCTTGGGACTCGTCCCAGATAACTCAATACTTCCTACATACTGCACATTACAGATAACAAAATTTATAATACTGCACTCAGACAGTAATTAGACACTAATTTGACAGAGAAACCTAGATCTTATAGCTGACTAAAGGTCTGTCTCAAAACCTAGTGAACTGCCTAGGTAGGCACTGACTGCATAGACAGCATTCTAACGGTCGTTTCATGAGGCCGTTTATTGAGCCGCTCTAGCTAGTTAGAGAACGATTGCGTCACGGCTTGTTCCCGCCCACCGCCCGCAACCTGTGTTTACTTACCTCAGCGGTTAGAGTCGCCTCAGCTTCAGCGCAGTGGATTCTACTCTTCCCGTTTTTATGGCAATTTTAATTATTTTGACTCTGAGAGAAGAACGAAATCCGTTTGTTAAGTATCGACCTTGTGAAACGTCACGTCCGGGTCCAATCCGCTGCTCAGTGTGGCCAACGTAGTGATTTTGCTGCTAGATTTAGTGACTTTTCAGACCTTATAGCAAATTATTATGAAGAAAATCCGCATCAAATCTAGCAATCTAGCTACTTTCTTTACAAACCTTAGGTACTTTTTATTAGATAATCGATATTACAACTCGTTAGAGCTCCGGGACTGACCGTGAGCAGGAGACGCCTCTCTCCGCGGCTCCCCGTAATTCCAGAGACTGTGCAATGGGAGACACAGCTCTCTCTCCGCGGTCTCTCGGCTCCCACAGACAGAGCTGCAGCAGCTCTCTCTCCTAGAGGCGCAGCTCACAGTCATTCCGCCATAATTTATTCTTTTTAATGAACCCCTGAACCAAGATAACATAAACGATAGAGATATTCATCTTTACACAAACCATAAACACATGCCTTATGAATGTATGCGATGGGCCCCGGAAATGGCAAAACGTCACCCATGGCGTCACACTTCAAAAGCGGATAGTTGGGAATTGTTCTGGTGTTGCATCATGGGTAGGGTGACCAGATGTCCTCTTTTACCCGGACATGTCCTTTTTTTAGACTTATAAATAATGTCCGGGTGGAATTTCACAAACGTCCGGGATTTTGTTTTTCTAGAGCTTACATAGAACTTCGAGAAGTTTCGTTCACAAACTAGTCCCGCCCTCCCCTACTCCGATTGGTTCGCTTGAGTGAGAAGGGGGCGTGGTGAAGTAGCCTAAAATCTTCTGATTGGACGGTCTGACTGTAGAGCTGCCGTTATTGGTCGATAACCTTCTCTGTAAACATTTAATTGGTCAGTCTGCACGTCAGTAGTCCTTGTTTACCTCAGGCAAAGCTCATGTACCTACCCTCATCTCGAGCAGCTATGCCGAAATGTAAATGTAAGTTCTCGGATTAATTAAAAAAGAAATTCCCATGTTTTGTGTAGCAAATAAAGGCGTAAAAGACCTAAGAGCACACATAGGTTCAGCTAAGTATACAACGGCAGCGAGGGGTGAGACCTCACGAGCAGAGAAATGCATTGGCGTCCACCTTGCTCAAACGAATATGAGTGTTTTTTCTCCTCATTATGCAACACTGTGATCTTTTACCCCGCTGACACAAAGAAGCACTGGGCTTCTTTGTTGTGAAACTCTAGTGCAGGGAGAGGAGCTGTGTATGAAATAAACAAATTCATCTGTTTACATTAGCGCTGCACTCTGAAACCCCGATATGGCACCAACATCCCCAAAAAAAACAAAATCACGTGACTGCAACCCATGGATATGTATCAGCCAGAAAACAAGGCTAGGAACCCTGTAGTTTAGGTCTGGCTTAAGTACCATGTTAAATAGGCTTGGACCATGTGAGGAGCTGAGGTCTATTTTTGTCCAGCGTGGGACGCTGAGAGTCGAAATGCTCCAGGGAACGTGTGCGGCACACACAAACAAAAATACACACACACGCACACACACAGACATATACACATGCACAAATATACACACTACTACTTGGCATTTGGTTGGTATTTAGAAGGCATTTCCCTTCACTGTCCTAGCAAAACAGGACCCAGATGGGATTGTGGACTGTGAGGGGAAGCAGTGTCTCTCCGGGGGCCTTTTTTAAAACATACACACACATGATTTAATTATCCAGCTGCATCAGAGTAATTAACGTTTCCATATTCAGTAGCATGGGAGAATCCAGATCTACCTTCAGTGTGACCTGGACTGACCTTAAAGTTGTACTTTATCCCTAAAGTATCTCTTTATCTCCCTCTGTTCCATTCAAGTTTGGATTTTAAATCACTGACCAAGTGGGGACGTGTTTCCAAACTTTTGAATGCTACAGCAGTTGACTTTTTTAAAATAATTTTCAAACAAAACATACAAAATCCAAACCTCTAGGCCCATTTCTACTCACAGATTTCCACCTCTTTAAAGTGCACACCTGCCTAAAGGACATCATTAATACTATGCACAGAGTTAAGTAGAGAGTTATAAAGCCCCCCAGCACTAGCTTGTGGTACTTCATTCAAAAGAAATCTAACGTAAGGTATCCCTGCTTTCTTTCTGCTTCTCTAGGAGTCGTCAGAGCCTCAAATATATTCCCCATCCTCAGTGCCATCCTGCTGCTGATGGGTGGAGTGTGTATCGCTGCCAGTCGTTTCTACAAGAGCAAGAGGAACATCATCCTGGGGGCCGGCATTCTCTTTGTGGCTGCAGGTCTGGAATAGTCTCTGTTGGTCTCATTAGATATGTAAATAACAAATTCAATCCCCCACATTAATCCACCTAGAAACGGTAGCTTGCTGTTCATGGCAGGTGACAAAAATAGACTTGAAGCTTAAGTATCATTGCTTTCCGAAAATGTATCTCAAAAATAGTAGCTTTACAGGAGAAAGAAAAAACATCTTACCTTTCAATGGACGTCAGTGTAAAAATATTTATTCCAAGTAATTTTGGAGTATTTATCAATACATTTTCACACATGAAGGACAGCTGCTGTGTTCAACAAATGCAAACTAAACAAATATGAGGATACATGGTTTTTCTCTGGACAGCAGTGATATACTCTGTATGGCAGGATTTTAAACAGAGTCAATTCTGTTTTGTGTATTGTCGCCTTGATCTCTAGGTTTAAGCAACATCATCGGCGTGATTGTGTACATCTCGGCAGCACTGGGCGACATCTCTCCAAAAAAGGACGAAGACAAGAAGTGGCAGTACTCTTACGGCTGGAGCTTCTACTTCGGGGGTCTGTCCTTCATCCTGGCAGAAATGGTGGGGGTCCTGGCAGTCAACATCTACATCGAGAAGAACAAGGAGCTGCGATGCCGCTCGCGCACTGATATCTTCAAGAGCACCACCCACGCTATGCTGCGGTTGCCTAGCTACCGTTTCCGGCGCCGCTCACGCTCCAGCTCGCGTTCCACAGACCCCTCACGGTCCCGGGACCCCTCCCCCGTGGGTGGTCCACCTGGGGGTAAGAACTTTGGCCTGCCACCCTCAGCCCTCCTGAGCCAGGGCCCGGTCTCGGTTTCCACGCTCCCAAACCCACACTCCCGCTCGGTTCTGCCAGGGGGCGACATTTCCCTCTACACACTTTCCCGGGACCCCAAGATGGCGGGCCCCCCTCCTCTCTATGGGACGGTGGACCGAGCCACACTCTACCAGCTTCACAACTGCTTCCCAAAAGAAGGAGGAGGAGGAGGGATGATGATGAGCGGTACCCTGCCTTCGCTAAAGTCCCACAATCCAGCGAATTCTGGAGGCCAGAATTCATCCGCTGCCGGAAACTCAGCTCCACCTTCCCAGCCACCTCCGCCTTTCTCTGCCTCCACCGTGGAGCGGGAGCGAGGGATGGGGACGCTGGACCGGCTCGGGAAAGCTGAGAGCAACTCCAACACTCTGAATAGGAAAACGACACCGGTGTAAAAGAGGAGGGAGGAAAACGGAAGAGCACGGATCCAACAGGAGTGCGGGGAAAAAAAGCATAAAAAGTGGAAAAGATCATAAAACAGATGCGGGTGGGAATTAACAACGGAAGGAAAAGTGGAGAGGAGAATAAGAGCAGGGGTCCATTGAAACAAAGGAAAATAGGAAAAAATAAAAATAAAAAAGGAAAATTGAAGCTGGTGTGAATCCTGGGAATAAACTGCAGGGTGAAATGATTCGTTCGTTGCTTTCCTGAAAAAATGAAGCTAGATCCCACTGGCTCATAATAACAACAACAGCAGCACTCTTCTGTTCTTTTTCTTTCTTTTAAAACTGACATTTTGTAGCAGTTCCCTTTTTTTATGTAACAATTAAAACAATAATCATTGGATACTGTGAAGTTTACTCCTATTTTTTTATTATTTCGATTCCAACAAAGTGGAGTGGCGTTACATTCCGTAAAAGGTTGTTGTTGTTATTGTGACGCAGGAAAGTTAACTGTTAGCTCTTTTTGAATTTCTTTTTTAGTTTTTTTTTTTTTTTTAGTATAATTTTTCAAAGACGTCAACTGTGATTACTGGCCACTGCAGAAGCATGAATGTCTGTTCTATGTGTACGATTGATTGAGAATATTATTATTATTATTATTATTTATTGTTATTAGCTTTCTGTGGAGCATCTATTTCATTTATAGATATTTTTTCTACCCTTTTATTAAAACACATTTAGTGTTTATTTGTCTCTATATCGTCTTCCAAAAGAATAGAGTTATCAATGGACTTGAAAACTATTGACCAAGTGTTGAAATGCTTTTTTTTATATGAACCTGCCATGGTTATATTATTTTTGTTATGATCATTGGTAGCTGTAGACGTAGCAGTAGTCTTACTGATAAATATTTCTTTTTTGGGGGCATTAACAAGATTCCTCGCTAGGACAAAAGAGGGAGAAATAATATATTTGTACAAAATCTAAAAATAAATGAGTAGCCTTCTTTTTAGAAAAAAAAAGGATTCTGTCCAAAACTGGGCTTTCCAAAAAATGGAGAGGCAGACAAGTACAAAAAAAAGTCAGAGACCCACCCTTTAGTTATTTCCAATGCCAACAGACATTCATTCATTGTCTGTAAGCGCTTATCCAGTTCAGGGTCGCGGTGGGTCCAGAGCCTACCTGAAGGGGCACCAGTCCTTCACAGGCCAACACTCACACCTATGGACACTTTTGAGTCACCAATCCACCTACCAACGTGTGTTTTTGGACCGTGGGAGGAAACCAGAGCACCCTGAGGAAACCCACGCAGACACAGGGAGAACACACCACACTCCTCACAGACAGTCACCCGGAGGAAACCCACGCAAACACAGGGAGAACACACCACACTCCTCACAGACAGTCACCCGGAGGAAACCCACGCAGATACAGGGAGAACACACCACACTCCTCACAGACAGTCACCCGGAGGAAACCCACGCAGACACAGGGAGAACACACCACACTCCTCACAGACAGTCACTTGGAGCGGGACTTGAGCCCACAACTGAGTTTTAAAAACTGCTTGTAAGATATTACTTAATGACCAGTTTGACTGGAAATAAATAAAGGGTGGTCTCTAACTCATGCAGGTTTACAGAAGCCTGTTTCCAAGATTTGGAAACAACCTTGTGATCATTCATTTTCTGTAACGGCTTCATCCTGTTCAGCATCACAGTCACAGTCATTATTTTTATATTGTAATACATACTTTCAAGCCCAGGAAACAGGCTTCTATACAGAAGGTAATGTAGCAGCAGGTGAATTGTGAAGACATTTTTCAAAACGCCAATGTACATTGTAATTATGCAGAAGAATATTTGAAGAAAAAACAAAATATATATATATATATAAATATATAGAGAGATACTTTCTTTAAAGTAGCAAATATAATTTAAAGGGGAGGGGCTGGTACAGTGGGCGGGACATTTGTATGAATATATGACTATGAGGACATTGTCTTCCTGAAGCCCTGGCTGGGTTTAGATTCGTGTTTGGGGGCATGCCCTGTTGTCATTTATAGTTCTTCTCTTTCTCCCTTGTGTCACATGACTATGCCAGCATCTCCACGGCAACGCTACTACGGAGGCAAATCGTAAAAAAAAAGGGAAAAAATGACAAAAACTGACAAAATCAATGACAAACTTTCACTGTGCCACTCCTGATCCCATTGGACTTTTTAACCCCATCAGCTTCTTCCAAGGAGAAGATCGCAATGCTAAAGAGCCATCAACACAACTGGGGTTCTTTGTTTTGCTTTATTTTTTGTTGTGTTTTGGTTTTTCTTGTTTTTTGTTTTTTTAACCCAGTGAAGAAAAATGCAAAAACAGACTGCTAACAGAGTGCATTCATGTGGGCAACTCTGAAGTAATACGTAGTGGAGAATCATAGATTATATCCAGATGAAAAAAGAAATATAAAAAGAACATGGTTTATCGAAATGTGTGATAAACTCAAACACTGTATTGCACGAATTTTATATATAAACATAGATAAAACAGATCAAGATAGACTCAAGTGTGATGTCATTTGTCAGCTTCAAAGGAATGCGTTTACATAACAGAACTGGTCGTATAGTGTTCTCCTCCAAGCATGTTGAGCTGTTAGCAGCAGCTGTAATTGTATGTTGCGAGAACATACACTTCATTTGAGGTCGTTTATCTTTACTGGCCTGGTTAATAACTCTCTAATATTTATTTTTCTTTTTGAACAAGTAACTAACGTGTGTGTCCACCATTGTTCGGGGACTCCAAGGTCTGTGTTTTTTCTGCTCTGGGACTGGACTCTCGGGTGATTTGTACTTTTTTTGTTGCTTTCCCCAGGCCAACAATGGCAAAGAAAACATGCCCAAAGAACAACAACAACAACAAAACCAAAATAAACAAAACGAAAATCACACCGCACAGCAGAGCTGTTTAAACTTGGATTAGTCTGATCTAGAGTGGAATTGTGGGATGTTCAGTTGTGACAGACTACAGCAGGAATGCCTAAATTAAAACATCACTGGAGATTAACCTCCCTTCATTCCTCTGGAGTACTGCTAGTGTTCACACTCAGCTTTCCAAACACAGCACTATCTAAGCTTACAGAGTTCAGACAGTTGATTACACAGATTTCTTTTCTGTCTAACACATATGTAATATAGAAGCCAGTACCCTGAAACTACCAATACATTTTAAAGCATTTAGTGCACCAAAGAAATCCCAGTACCCTTGGAGGACATTAACTGCTCTGTATAACTGCTCTGTATAGCTGCTCTGTATGTATATCAGCTCAACATGCTTGCAGGAGAACATTAAATGCTAAGTCTGTCATTAGTTCAAGATTAGTACATGCTTCCAAATCTTGTGAAGCCAGCCACTATCAGTTTTATGTCATATATATATATATATATATATATAAGACCATTCTGAGTGGAGAGTAAATAACTGGACGTGTGGTCTCTGGCTGTAACCTCTAGGCCTGCATAAACAGTCTGTAACACACCAAGATAGACTCATGCTGTCCAACAGCCCTCTATTAAAGGGCTATATATACAGCAGGATTCAGGGTCAAGTGTCCACCTGCAGACTGTATTATCTTCACTTCTGCACACTCAATTCATATACACCCTCAAAAAAAATGGACCAACATACATAATAATACCTATGCACACACATTTGCATTCGTAAGTACCTTTAAATGACACAAGAACACTATAAAATACCGTAAATTAAACTGCAGTGGCTTGGCTAAACCGACTGTATTTTATATATGGTAAAGGCTTCAAAAACACATGCAAACTCTAAGCTGGAATAAACAGCCAGAGGTCCATAGTTGAAATTCTAGGATAATATTTCTTCAACACTTCAGCGTGATGTGCTCAGATGAACCACAAGCTAATTTTAGCCCAAGAGAGAAGCAAAAAAAAAAAAGAGGGAGAGAAACTTCCCTGTGTGAAAAGAGATTTAGATTTAATCCTCAAGCAAGGGAAGCAAGCGAGACAGAAACCTAAAAAAAAGAAAAAGAAAGAAAACCTTAATAAACAAACCAAAAATATATAGAGTAAGAGGAAAACATCTTGGGGGGACAAGTTGAATTTCTAGAATAGAGCGAAATATAAACACAGTATGTACATTCGTTTGTTTTCATACATCATATACAGTACCTCATACAGTAGAAAAATCCCACAAAGTTTTGGAAGAAAACAAATTACTGTATTATTTAAACCTAGTAGTTTAGCTGAACCTTATACTTGATTTCCCCTCTAAAATTAGCTTTAATACGCATAGATAAGCTTATAAATGCTGTCAAAAATTGTAGATACCTCATAATAACTGATCTACTCTTCCTTAATCTGGGGCAGATATTAATCCCATATAAAAGCATGCAATGAAATGGGATGAACTGGAGCAGCTGTAAGAGAGACTGCCACCATGCTCAGTGCAGCTGAGCACCACCAAACCTTCACAAATATATTTTTAGGAGTCTCATAAGGATAGAGGTTTTCACTGCAGTAAAGAGGAACAACATTCTCTTAGTATTATTCATTTCAGAAGCAAGTGTCCACAAAGGTTTGTCTTTATAGAACTAGGCCCAGGATCTGATCATTTGTCGGTTGTCAGGTTATCAAGCTAATCTGAGCCAATACTATGCTAACTCTCTAATAAGTGAATCCAGCTTCACAAAAACTCAAGAGCGTGCATTTCCTGAACAAAAGGGTGAATGTTTGCAAAGCTGGAGTATTTCTAATTGGTTGCTATGGTTTTCCAGGTAGTTGCTAAAGTATTGCATGTGGATGCTAAGGTGTTACATTGCTACATTGGTGTTAGTGTGCTGCTGTTTCTAGATGCTTGTTATGGTATGGCAGATTGTTGCTAGAGCAGTTGCCAACATATTTCAGGTGATTGATATAGTGTCCCAGGTGGTTGATATTATATTTCAGGTGCCCAGATGGTTGCTGTGATAGTAGATATAGTATATCAGATTGTTGCTAACGTGTACCAATTAGTTGCAAGGGTGTTGGTAGGTGCTTGCCATGGTCCCAGGTGATTGCTAAGGTGTTTCCATGTCACTGTGGTACTCCATGTGGTTTGTTGTGTGTTTCTAGTATATTTGTAGCATTGTGACAAATGAAAAATCCATTAATTTAATTTGTTGCTATTCAGAAACTGTCTGATTAAAAAGCAGTACACAGGCATCGCACAAATCAGACCAAACAACCTGGAGTTGGAACAACTTCAGGATATGACACATGGCAAAAATCCAGCAAAACAATATGAAGAAATGCAAAGCTGTAATTAACTGATTAGTATCAAAAGCCATTTAGATGTGCATTTAAAAAAAAGGCTTATTCCAAACACAATATGTCAGAAATTCCAGATTGTTTGGTCTGTGTAGTTTGTTCAATCAAGGCCATTAGCGAAGCTGTCCAGTGTGGCTTCAGAAGAAGTGGAGTTTTCTGGGCTACATCCATTACACTGTCATTAGATTAAAGTCATTCTCTCTGCTGGAACAAACATAAACACACAGCAAAGCCAGCACTAGCTGTGACTGCAGGAAGGAACTGTTTTTGACTTTGGAGCCCAAATGTAGCTAATAAGCATGAGATAATGACACTTTATTGAATAATGTGAA
>NC_089809.1:5310111-5330111 GCF_029633855.1 Hoplias malabaricus
TGGCTGGTGCCCCCTCCAGGACGTTTTCCTGCCTTGTGCCTTGTGATTCCAGGTAGGCTCCGGACCCACCGTGACCCTGAACTGGATAAGTGCTTACAGACATGGAATGAATGAATATATGAACATGTTGTCACTATATTATAATAACAGTTACAGTATGTACTACATACAGCATTATGTAAGCAGGATTTATAATTTTGAAAAATATATAATCGTATGATAAAAACTCTGATGAACAATGTTGTGTCTGATCCGCTCGTACCAGCACAACACACATTAACACACCACCACCACCACCACGTCAGTGTCACTGCAGCGCTGAGAATAATCCACCACGCAAAGAATACCTGCCCTGTGGTGTCCTGACTACTGAAATACAGGGTGAAAGGGGGTAAACAACGTATACAGAGCCACAGATGAACTCCACTCTGTAACTATAAAACTACAAAGTGCTCTTGTGGACAGTGGAGCAGAGTCCGTAGGTGTGAGTGAATGTGTGTGTGTATGTGTTGCCCTGTGAAGGACTGGCGCCCCCTCCAGGGTGTATTCCCCGCCTTGTGCCCAATGATTCCAGGTAGGCTCTGGACCCACTGTGACCCTGAACTGGATAAGGGTTACAGAGAATGAATGAATGAATGAATGAATGTATATCCCTGAGAGATCCAGAGAAAATGACTGAGTGAGAAAAAGAGATAGAAACAAAGTGTGTGTGTGTGAGAAAGAGAGAGAGAGAGAGAGAAAGAGAGAGAGAGAGAGAGAGAGAGAGGAAAGTGTATTGTAAATGTTTCTGACCTCCAGGCAGTTCTGCAGGTCCACAGCTCTCTCTCTCCGGCTCGATGTCGCTGACCCACAGTGTTCGCACACAGCTCTTCCAGAGGCCATAGTGAGCCATATGGCAGTTGGGCCCCTGAGAGAAGTGTTTAGGCTGAGAGAGCTCCACCCAGAACTCCGTTCCCAGGCCCAGAACTGTCAGCAACACGCCCACGATGGCTACAAAAAAAGCCAGCTTTACCTTGCCCTGCTGATTTTTGCTCATCCGTGGGGGCCGGGCCCTCTTACCCCCACGCCCTCCCACTCCACCCCCTGAGGCCACACCCATCCGGCCCTCCTCCTCCTGCTGCATGAAGAAGTTAGACCACATCGCAGAGCTAGAGATTAACAATTACTGTATTGACTATATATAATTATTTATAACTCTCCTGCAAAGTCAGGGCCCACCCTCAGTTTCTTAAAGGGCTAATTAGAGGTTCCTCAAATGAGTAACTGGATGAAATTAGACCACATTGTCCAAAATTAGGGGCTTAATAGGTTAGCCAGAGGTTTCTTAAAAGATTAACTAGAGGTATGTTAAAGGGTTCATTTTAGGTACTTAGAGGGTTAACAAATTATTTATTAAAGGGTTAACTGGAGAGTATTTAAAGTGTTAAAAGAGGGGTAATAAAGGATGAATTAAATTGAGTTCCGTACATGGTTAACCGGAAGTGCATTAATAAAGGGTTAATCAGGTGTCCATTAAAGGGTTAACAAAGTTATAGCGACACAGAGGTGAAGAAAGGATAAATAAAGGAATCATATATAGTAAATAAATACGGATAAATAGGTTATTGTGGTTAAAAAGAGATAAGAATCAAAGACAAAAGGGTTAAAAGATCAGATGAAAAATGGCCGTTCTGTAAAATGAAGGGATGCAGGGAAGATAAAAAAAAAGTGGTAGAAAAGAACAGGAGGAAGGACGAAGGCTTTCTAGACTCAGTAAGCAGATGCAGACCCTGAAAACACACACATACACACACACACACACACAAACACACACACACACACACACACAAACCCAAAAAAACAAACAAACAAAAAACGTGTAGTTAAGGGTAACGTCCACTGTCTTATGGCAACAATTTTACAATAAATTTTTTGTTCCATGTTTTTTATTCCATGGTTACCAAACACCCGTTTCCATGGATACAATTACATACATTCTCATGTGTAAAATACATTTCCATATGTCACACATTTCTATGTTATACGATCTGTCAGAGTCATATAAATGTAGCTTTGCTATAAGTCCACAATTTGTGGCTTAAAAACTGTTTTATTTTTAGCAGAAATGGCAGATAAAGATTAAAGGTGTGACTGATTTAGCTAACATTACACCAAAGTTAGCTACTTAGCTAACATGTACGGCTAGCACAGAAACATACTCTATATCTACATATAGCCAACAGCTAATATGTGCGCAAAGCCTGCAGTTTCTCTGTGTTTATCTTTGTGATATTTTTATCATACTGTGAGTTATTTTCATGCCTAATCAAGTTAAAAACATAGCTGCCAATTCAGAGGTGGAAAATGTATCACGAGCCAATAATATCCGCACCTAAACTCGTCAAGATTTTTACAAAGCCCACAGTTGTTTGATAGATTAACAGGGCCCAAAAAGTGCATAGCCTCAATATTAAAGCCTCTGACCCCTCCATCTGTGGAGCTTATAAATACCTGAACATTACAGACAAAATATGTGTGGCTGTCTCAAATTAAGATGAGAGAGGGGCTGATTTGTGGAGGATTATGTGACGTGAGGGAGAGGGTATGCTATGCTATGCTATGCTATGCTAAAGTCATTAGCATGAAGAGATGGAATCCTGTTCCGTGAATTCCATGAATGTTTAGGTTATGATTTACACTTATTTTTTTCTGCAGTAAAGATTATGTGTCAGTTGGGTGATTAGTTCTGGCACTTCAAATTATAACAAAGGCACTGGATGGATTTCAGTCACTTCGGAAAATGCAGTTCCACTGCTCCATAGCTCAAAGCTAAGTGGCTTTAGCTGCCCCAGAACATCCCATTCTGTTTTATTCTTTTCTGCACCCAATATCATATTTTCCTTATTTCAACCCTATTTAATGTGATACTCTGCAGTTGGCGAATATTAATTAATAATTGTTTATCTAAAGAGCTGCTTCAGTGTCCACAATATTAATGTGTTTAACAGGTCAGTCATGGTGGAAGAGATAGATTATCATCTTTCAGCTACACTACCTTACACCTTCTCGCTGCACACGCACACACTATATATCATATATACGTTTAACACATTAAATACAGTTCTAAGTATTTCATCCACTACACCACCACACTGCTTTGGTTTATTAGCCATATATAGTTAGAATTAGTAAATCTGATCTTATATCTACCACATGCAGTCATTTATTTACCTTAAATATTTGTAATAAAAATATATTTATTAAATCTGCCAAGTGATATACTACAAAGTGTAAATATTTTCCAGCTTAATATAAGTGTAAAGCACAGCTATGAAGAGAGTGAATTAATATTCAATGTTCAACAATTCATACAAAATAAATTCTATAAAGAATTGATCGCTGGTTCAGCCAATAGTTTGATCGCGTCCAATCAAATCACTTATTTGTTGATTATCTGTGTGTCAGTAATTCACAGGACCTCGACAGAAAACACATTTATTAACAACTAAACTCTTCATTTAACATTTAAAATGTGGCCTGTTCTAAGGCGCATTGTATTTGATCTTTTATATTGGATTTTTACATTATTATTATATCATTAGTGCAATGACTGCTACAGGGAAATATATAACTCATTACGGACTATTTTCAGCCACTAAAGGCACAGTAAATTAAATAAATAAGATATAAAAAAATGACTTTTACTTAACGTTACAGTAATTTACAGTATTTAAGAAAACAAATGGATTAAAAGGTTAAGAATTAAACACTACGCATTAACACCCAAATGTGAGAAGTAGAATACTATAATTATGATAATTATGATAATATCTCCAAAGCTTGTAAAATTAGACACAGTTCAAATTAAACACAAATGTTTGGAACTAAATGGAAAGAGAAGTAGATTTTAACCCTTGCTTAACTCCCAAATCTCCAGGAGTTCCTGATTAAAAGTACAAATACAATACTGCTGCAGAGAATAATGTAATTAATGTAATTAAACCAACAAAAATTAATTAATGAATTAATGTCCGTGACTAAATTGGAACTGAATACTTCAGCAAACTTAGCAAAAATAATGGCGTAACCTGAACACAGTAAATAAAGATCCAGGGATAACAGTAAATGGCTGACTCTTAAATGGCTGAACCAGCAGAACAGACTGAATTTAAAGCCCCCTGATATAAAGAACATAATTGGAACTGAGTAAAAACAGATGAATTTGTGCAGTCACTAAATTAACAAACTATTACTTTGACTCTAAAAGTTCAACTAAGTGCTCGTAACAGAGTAAATGGAGCTAGTTAGGATTCCTCTTAATATGTTGATGATTAATATTATTCCAGTTGCTGGTAAATAGACAGTAAAGTCAGACCATACCTGAGCCTTGCAAGTGTGAAGCCGTGAGGATCAAATACACGAGCGTCTGCAGAAAGCAAAAGAGTGGGGCGTGCGAGACCACCCAGGGAGGGAGGATCTGGAAAGGACGGAGGGTCTAGGGGTGGACACTTGGGGGTAAAAGTGTGAAAAATACACATCTGTTCTGGATGTTAAGCTTGAGTTTATGTGGAAATAAAGAAGAAATCATAAGAATATAAATCTCTGGGGTGGGATTTACATACGGTGGAAACTATAGGAGTGTAGGAGTCTCAGGCAACTCCCATTTGATTATGTGTGTGTCCTGCTGTGTGTGTGTGTGTGTGTGTGTGTGAATATTCTATTTTGGACAAGCACCTGTTAATGACATTAGAGTGGGTGGGGGGTTCTGGTGAGACTGAAAGGGAGTAAGTGGGCGAGAGATTTTCTAGTCAAAACAGCCATCAAGTGAAGTGCTGATATATAAAGTGTGTGTCCAAAAGTTTGTGGACACCCGCTTCTTCAAAATATCTTCTAAATTGGAGGGTACGCATTGGTAATTCTGCTTCAGGAACAGCTTCCACTCATCGGAAAAAGGGTTACATCAATATTGGAACATTGCTGTGAGTATCTGTTGGTATGCGGTTTCCTCCGGGTGACTGTCTGTGAGGAGTGTGGTGTGTTCTCCCTGTGTCTGCGTGGGTTTCCTCCGGGTGACTGTCTGTGAGGAGTGTGGTGTGTTCTCCCTGTGTCTGCGTGGGTTTCCTCCGGGTGACTGTCTGTGAGGAGTGTGGTGTGTTCTCCCTGTGTCTGCGTGGGTTTCCTCCGGGTGACTGTCTGTGAGGAGTATGGTGTGTTCTCTCTGTGTCTGCGTGGGTTTCCTCCGGGTGACTGTCTGTGAGGAGTGTGGTGTGTTCTCCCTGTGTCTGCGTGGATTTCCTCCAGGTGACTGTCTGTGAGGAGTGTGGTGTGTTCTCCCTGTGTCTGCGTGGGTTTCCTCCGGGTGACTGTCTGTGAGGAGTGTGGTGTGTTCTCCCTGTGTCTGCGTGGGTTTCCTCCGGGTGACTGTCTGTGAGGAGTGTGGTGTGTTCTCCCTGTGTCTGCGTGGGTTTCCTCCGGGTGACTGTCTGTGAGGAGTGTGGTGTGTTCTCCCTGTGTCTGCGTGGGTTTCCTCCGGGTGACTGTCTGTGAGGAGTGTGGTGTGTTCTCCGTGTCTGCGTGGGTTTCCTCCGGGTGACTGTCTGTGAGGAGTGTGGTGTGTTCTCCCTGTGTCTGCGTGGTTTCCTCCGGGTGACTGTCTGTGAGGATTGTGGTGTGTTCTCCCTGTGTCTGCGTGGGTTTCCTCCGGGTGACTGTTTGTGAGGAGTGTAGTTTGTTCTCCCTGTGTCTGCATGGGTTTCCTCCGGGTGCTCCGGTTTCCTCCCACAGTCCAAAAACACACGTTGGTAGGTGGATTGGCGATTCCAAAGTGACCGTAGGTGTGAGTGTGTGTTGCCCTGTGAAGGACTGGCGCCCCCTCCAGGGTGTGTCCAATGATTCCAGGTAGGCTCTGGACCCACCGTGACCCTGAATTAGATAAGCGGTTACAGATAATGGAATGGATATGCCGTTAAAAAAATGCAATCATTATCCTTTAACCATTTTTGTTAACTTTTATTAAGAATTTAAGAAATCACATTCTCAGAAAAACAATCAAGCACAAATTAAAATACTTGAAATAGTCCAAAAAGTAACCGCTCCACATCCTCAGGTGAATAGCTTTACTGTGTTTTGCCGTGAGCCAGAATAGTTAGCAACACAAACACACACTGACACACACACACACGCATACAACAAGGGGATGAGAGGTTTCTGCAGAAAACACGTTGAAATGTTTTGACTTTATTATGTCAAATAATTCTACTGGTCCTCATACAATGTATTCAATCAATGCGCAAAGCTTATTACAGTTATTAAAAAACAGCAGTGGACAGTTAGATACAGAATGTATAGAAAAAAAAAGAAAGACACGTTCATATTTTTTCCACTGGGTACAAATTTGGTTAGAGCAGGTGAGGACTAAACAGCTCACACACACACACAAAAAAATTGTTATAATAATCAAAGAAAATAAGGAAAAGAGAGAGAAAACCAAGCAGATTATCCCTCATTCTGAAGGATAATTATGGGAAAAAGAGAAAGAAAAGTACAGACACAATCCTATAATAAAACATAGCAGGAGCCTGTTTCTGTACTGAGATTTTTATTATATACACAGAGAAACTTAGCTGTCCTATTCACTTCACACAGTTTATCTTCACATTACACTCCAGTTCTGCCTTTTTTTTTTGTTTCCATTTCTAATTTGAAACAGTTGGTGTAGCTGCCCTTTATGTGGGCAACGAGGGTTCGAGTCCCGGCTGTGTCAGGAAGAATACATGATATCAATGAGAGTCCTCGAGCCTAAGCCTACATCTGTAACATGATTAGAACTGTATGTTGCAAAGGATAACAGCATCTGCCGAATGCCATGTTTGAGTATAAAGAAACAGATGAAATACAGACTAATTCTGACTAGAAACTCTGAAATATCAAGTCTGAAGTGGTCCTTTCACGCAACAGGAGGCTATTTTCTCGCAGCTGAAAATACTCCGCATGCCTTAGACATGGGGCTGAGCTTTTACCTTGGTAAATTCCTGGACAAATGTTACAGGTCTTTGTGTTCACACATACAGAAAATGTCTGGGTAACCGTGCATGTATCATTTATTAAATGACAACATCTTTAAATTTACTGTTATAGTTGTTATCTGGGCTTTGATAAAGTATGCAATGGAATGGATGTGGATTACGCAATGGACACACCCACATTAATATGACTGGGCTTTGTCATCAACTATCTTGCTACTTTCAGCTTTTTTTGTGACTTGTAACGCAGAATTCAAAACTGTCCCGTTACTAATCCTGCCCCTTTCTGTGTGTAGACTGGAGAGGAGTGAGGGTAAAATGGGTTATTTACTTCATTAAAGGAAATAATTATGTTTAAAAAAAACAAAAAATGTTTGAAATTAACTGTGGGCCCACATTTCCATTATGTGTTAGCAACATTAGCCTCAGTGCTAATGTAAAGAAAATAACTTGGTTGATAGAAAATGGCCAATACACTGCTTCAATAATAAATCTCTACTTTTACAAAAACACAAGAATGAAAACTGTTTTATTTTCCCGGTTTATTGTGTAAAGCCAGGCCTGATTCACTGTTAAATCATCAGCTGTTGTGTTTTTGTTTGGTTTTTTTTCTCCACTGAAATCATTTGTAAGGTCTCTGTACCTTGTCTGAATCCATAGAATTACATTTAAAAGTTAACAGGTGCAAAGAAATAACAAATAATTCCAGTGATTTGGACTGGTGACGTTACTGGTTATTCTTAAAAAGTGTTCAACCCCTCTCACAGCCCCCCTACAGAGTCTAAAAAACACAACAAAAAGGGACAGGGGACACTCTCTCTATCTCTTTTTCTTTCTCCCTCTACCAGAAATCTCGGCGATGATAAGCGTCTGGGTCGCAGTATTTGGTCACCACTACTCTGTTGGCAAACTTCCTTCCTGTTAACCCTTGCATGGCCTTCTGGGAGTCAAACACGGACATGAATTCCACAAAGATCTGCAAAACAGAGAGAAACATGTAAAGGTTAAATGTTTTATTACACGGTTACAATAAAGATTCACCTCCTGACTTTAAAAAAAGGAATCTGATTACTGTGTGACTCATGTAGACTGTGATTACTGAAGTGCTTGTATAATTAAGACTACTGCTCAAATCTGATTTTATGAAGTTACTGTTACAGATTACTGTGTTCATATAAATGCACTTATCATCTTTTCGCCAATATGTTAAACTCTTATAACACTTATCACCCCTGGTTGCACCCACACCCTCATCAGATTGTTAAAAAGGTACCTTTCCGGTGCCAGGCACCTCCAAGCCATCCACAGGGCGTGGGATCTCGATGCTCTTCACCTGTCCATATTTACTGCACTCATCCCTCACATCCTCCACAATCTCCTCATACTCCTCGTCATCCAGCAGCTCCTCAGGGGAAACCATATTCATTAGGCACAGGACCTCAGTAGGGATTCCCCCCATCTGGTTCATGGAGCTGTTCATGAGACCTGGCACCTGCAGCGTCACCGGTGTCTGGTTCATACCCGTCTGCAATGTAAACAGAGGGGAGATTAGAGAAAAGGAAACATCAAAAATTTTACACATAAAGGAACCAGTTTACAGTCCACAAAAAGCTCACATAGGGGCAGCCATTTTAAGATTTAGTACAGAGTTTCAAAACATGAAGTAAAAATATTGTAGAGATAAAAACTGACTGCCCCTTTAAGAACTACTTAACTGAAAGATACTCGCTAGAATTAGAATACTATCCCTAACTACACGGATCACATAAAGACAGCAAATTAGATTAACCGTAATACAGTAAAGTAACTTTATAAACTGCATATTAACATGTAGCTGATTGGATGGCAGCCCATTACAAAATCATAATAACTTTTCTGATATTTTTAAGCCACACTTTGGGTTTTACAGCCAGTGTGGCCTTGTTTTATTCTGGCTCTGAGCATCCTTTTAGACTACATCTCTACAGATATCAAATCCCCCTCTCACTCACCATTGCAGTGTTCTTGGATCCAACACTGGCTCTCTGGACGAGGAGCTTCTTGTCTCCGAGCTGCATGCCATTCAGGCCAGCTATAGCCTGCAAGAAACACAGTGGAGAGGGTAAACTACCAGAAACATCTGGTAAAATGGGCACTAGGGATGAATGAATCATTTTTTATTTTGCTGGGCAAGGAGCGCTGCAGCTTGAGAAATCCACTGTTCAACAACAGCATTAGAAACAAAACAGCCATGTGCTCTACCATAATTCCCACAAAATTTAGGGCAGTGGAGTGTGTCTGAGAGCTGTTGTTTGTGGTGGTGTGCATTCAGTTAACGATCTTTTTTCCCCCTAGGCCTAAAAAGGTTCCTTTTCCAGCTTTGCATCTGAAGCACAAACTGGAACTTTGAGTAAACAGCTCTTTTAGGCAAATCATACCCAGATGCACTGCAACTTTAAATATTTGAAACATTTTAGGGGAAAACACTTCGTAGAGTTTAAGTTACAGAAAATAATTCCCAAAAAAAAAACTACTCCTTTGGAGAGATTTTCAAACCAATATGTGGAAAAACCTCTAACAGAGGGATTCAAATGTGGAGCACTAATCCATCCTTAATTTTATCATCTGTAATCCATTAAATGAACAGTTGTAATTGCTCATTACCTGGTCACTGATGTTGACGTCGACATATTCACAGAAGGCATAGCCTTTCGAGAGGCCAGTAGCACTGTCCTTAACAAGGTTAAAGGCTTTGAGAGGACCAAACGATGTTAACAATTCCTTCACCTGAGGAACGACAAAAGAGAATCAATATTTTAGGAGAGAATGAGACAATAAACAAATACACGACAGCCTTGTTCCTCATTTACCTCAGAAAATATACAAAAATACAATGGAAAATGAAGATATTTATTGGCTGCATGTTATAGAATGCATTATTTTTTTAATTACAGCATTTTAAACGTATGGTCAACTCAAACTACTGGCCAAACACTTTTAGAAAATGGTATTGAATTTTTCAAGAGTATTCAGTAAATTGCACCATAATCTAGTGTTCACACAGTTAACAAATTAAATACATAATTGGACCTGAAGGCTACAGCTGCACATTTTACCCTGTTTTTACGTTGATGAACAATAGTGTATCTATACAGTTCCTATATCTCTCAGTAACTGTGGCATGCCCATAGCAAAAAAACCTACCTGGTCATCATTGAGGTAATTGGGCAGGCCACCGATGAAAAGTTTATGAGCAGAGTCCGGCACCACGGTGGACACGACGCCTGGGAGAAGGAGGGAGAGGTTTTGTTCAGACAGTGACGATATCGCTTTGTAAAAAAAAAAGCACAAGAACACTCAAGTTTAGGGCTGCAGGACATGGACATTAAATGCAATGTTTGATTAAAGGAACACTAGGTAAGATTTGTCATTTTTAAGTAGCAACAACAGAGGCTCAGTTCTCCCCATTACATCTCAGTGGAGTACCACAATGAATTTAAAGCTGTACTTTTAAGGACAAAATATTACCTAGTGTTCCTTTAAACTGTTGGAAATCACAATCATTACAAAAAAATGCTAAATTAATCATTTAAATGCATGTCTGAATGGATGTGTAAACAGAAAAATACTAAATTACAAACAGCTAATTAAAACACAACTGTAAGATAATTTTGGAGCACAATGCTAATATAAGTAAACATTTCTTTACATTTGAACAATATATAGATGAAATACATCTAATTTTAAGCATTTTTACAGTTAAGTAATTCAGATTAATCTTTACTTGGATGTGCATGTTTGTGTGTGAATGGTGTATTTAAATTAAATGATTAATTGCTAAACACATGAACAAATCTCACCAGGCACGTAGACGCTCGGGTTTTCACTCATTCCCGGGAGAGGCTGATAATCGTGTGGTCGACGGATTTTTAGACTCTGACCCTGGAAGATGATGCCATCAAATGCCATGGCCTGTGTTGTCTCATCCACCGAGCGGAACTGGGGAAAAAAGTAAATAATACGGAGTTGAGAGTCACGAACTCAATTCAATACAGTTTTAGATACATTCCAAATTAATGCCTTTTACTGCCATTCATTTTCAAATTTCTAAAATCCTAGTCACAATAAAATAGGGTGCTATCATTTTCAATATGTTTTATTGTTGTGTAATAGAATTGCTTCTGACTGAGTGACGGTGAGAAAGGTACCTCCAGGAAAGCAAAGTTTTTGTCTTGGTTGATCTGGACAGCAAGGACCGGGTTTCCTGGAGCCTGAGTCAGGCCTCCCAGTCGCATCTGAGCATTAAAGAAGTCCATCATAGACTCCTGAAAAAGAAGAGAGATACACAAGATATCAACATGAAAAATAAATCTATACCAGGTGTAAAGGACAGTTACCATTTCAAATCTCACATTTAGTAAACTGTCTTATTTTTAATAGTGATTTTCTCTCATTATTTTTCATATTAAACTGACAATATGTGTCCATACCGATGATTAAACTTATATTAAATATGGCTGCATCCATCTGGAGTCCTGCTGTATGGAGCATAAACTGATTCATTCGGGATTTTCAAGGGAACTTGGTTCTTCACGCCATTCCAGTTGTACTTTATATATTTGAGGGCTAATATCAAATAAAAATGAACGTATAGTAAATAAATAAAACACAAATTGATTAAAAAAAGTGGGGCGGCACGGTGGTGCAGCAGGTAGTGTCGCAGTCACACAGCTCCAGGGACCTGGAGGTTGTGGGTTCGATTCCCACTCCGGGTGACTGTGAGTAGTCACAGTGTGGTGTGTTGTCTCTGTGTCTGCGTGGGTTTCCTCCGGGTGCTCCGGTTTCCTCCCACAGTCCAAAAACACATGTTGGTAGGTAGATTGGCGACTCAAAAGTGTCCGTAGGGGTATGTGTGTGTGTGTGTCGCCCTGTGAAGGACTGGCGCCCCCTCCAGGGTGTATTCCCGCCTTGCGCCCAATGATTGCGCCACCGTGACCCTGAACTGGATAAGGGTTACAGATAATGAATGAATGAAAAAATAAAATATAAGTAATTCCAGAAATATTCTGATGTTATTTGGTTGTAAAAAAGGCTTACTGCTATTTGAAGCAATTATTGTTTTTTTTTATTTTTAAAAATATATTTAAATTGTTATTAGCCCTCAAATTAATTTCCCTGTGAAGAAATAAATGTGTCTTGTCTATCTCTTGTAAACTAATGTTTTTACATTTTGTTTATTTTCATTTATTTAGTGGAGTGTTCATTGTTACATGCTGCTTAGAAAAAGAAGGTTTCCCCTCAATATAAACTACAAATACAGACTAAATAAACATTAAAAATAAATACACAGAAATTACTAGAGGGACTGATATACAGACAATATGACATAGGGTATATGAGGTATATTATGAATTTGGGATGGTGTGCTTTTGACTGTGATGTACAGTAATCTCTCGTTTGCGGAAATGAATTTCCGCAAAGTAAAGAAAAGACATTTTTCTAATGTATTTAACGAGTATTTGGACTTTTAAACCCATCCCTTTGCTGTTAACAACCCACCCTTTGCATTAAACAGTCATTCTATAATGTTTTTCAGCTGGAACTACATGTGATATCCTACCAGTTTCTTTAATAGAGTCATTCCTAAGCTGTGATTTAGCGTCAGTAAATTTCACTCAGATGTGGACATGAACAATACATACGTACGTAAGAAACACTTGTAAATGATATATTTTGTCACCTACAGGCCTAGTCTAATACATGTAAATAATAAAAAAAATATATTTTGGCTATTCATCTTTCACGGTTTTCCTAGATTTTCCCTCAATATCCACGATATAGCTGCATAAGCCCTCCTTGAAAAAACCCGCGAAGTAGCGAATCCACAAAAGATGAATCGCGAAGTAGCGAGGGATTACTGTATATTACTGTCATTTAAATTTGTGTTGTTTTTATAGGTGATGTGTAAGCTACTTGTACTTGTAATAGAGCCTTTGTGAGATGCAAGACCCATTTCAGAGAATTCTGACAATAAAAGTGTATTTTGTTGTATTGTAATAAAACAAATTATATAAATAAAAGGCAGCGATCCTTGCCTCAGTGATTCCGAAAGGGATGTTGCCGACATAGAGTCGTCGAGCCTGTCGGGTCATCTGGCTCCCCACGACCGGAACGGGAGTCGGGGTAACGGCCAGGCCTTCGGGGGTCATCGTAGGGAGTAGGGCAGTGGCAGGAATCTGACCAGCAGCTGAGCAGAGAACAAACACGAGTGATTAATAACACGTTTACACATCCCCAGACACTACCTCAAATTTCCAGGCTCATACCATATTTAAGCTTGTTCTCTGAAAGAATGTGTGAACATATATTATTTTAGAATATAAACAAATCATAAAGAATTGCAGTAGAATGAATAGAGATGAGGAATCTTCACCTTGCATGGCTTTGTACTGCATGGGGGTGATGTGCTCAAAGCCAGGAGGAGGAACATCCCAGTACTTTTTCACTTTAATCTTCCTCTTCTCACGATGTGGAGAGCGACTAGAGAGAGAGAGAGAGAGAGAGAGACAGAGACTTACACAACTTGCAAACACCACTGGGCAGCAAAACAAGAGCAAAACATGCATTGGCCATTCCAGGCTAAGGCAGCTCTTTTCTGCTTCTTAACTTTTCCTTGTTGTGGATGAGGAACGGCTAATACCCAACTCTGAGGTTCTGCAGAAGCCTCTGGATACTCAGGAGCTGGCTGTGCAAGGAGACAGTTCACTGGCTGCCCTCCCTCAACATTTGTTCTCCTGCTTTCTGGAGCTGTACATTATCCTCTCAGTGTTCTGCCTTGGTGAAGCGGTTTCACCCTGTGCAAGAGCCACTGTACAGGCTACTGGGACTGGGACTGCAGGACATTCAGATTTAGTTTCCTTAATTCTGTTTGCCATGAAGGACTGGCATGCCATCCTGCTAATCTCTGCCGATAAAGAAACGACCTTGGAGGCCAAGACTCTGAACTGTGTATTGTTTAGTGACTGCTATTGCAAGCACCTTCTGAGTTTCTAGATCTCTGGATGTTTAAGCTTAGCCATAATGTATTTTTTTGCTGTTCTTTCACTGCTGTACACTGTGCACTATGGTTCCGGGGGAACGTAATATCATTTCACTGCGTCTACAGGGCCAAAAGTCGGAAGTCACAGGACACCCTTTTATTTCTTTAATATGCTACATGACCAGCTTCACACTGGAAAAACTTGGCTTTGATTCAATATGGCGACCATGTTCCAGGCATAGCCTAAAAAGATAGGCCCCCTCACTTATTACTTGCTGGGGCATTCAGATTAAAGGTTGTCCTGGGGCTTTTGACTCACTCTGTATATAGTTGAAATGACAATTTAAAAGTGCTTCTGACACCTCTAATCAATTTGTACAAAGAGTGCTCACCATCTCTTTATTCCCGCAGTACTCCAGTCATAATTATTAGGTTATGAACAATGCAGATGTTAGTTTTACCAAATTAAAGCTGTAAATGTAGCAGTAATACCAGTCATTTGAGACTATTTACATCTAATTAAATGTAATTTGTTAGTGACAGAGAGACTTAGGAGTTTAACCATGTTACATATACAAGCTAAGTAGGGTATTCCCAAAAATGGGGGGGTGTGGGATTCTGGTTGGGTGTATTTGGGTTGATAGACATTTTAGTTAAAGCACTTTAATAACAGTCAGCCTATAGTCTAAGATAGAGCTTTAATGGTGATTGATGATATATGATTAGGCTGTCAAAAACAATGTTTTAACAGCTGTCACAATGCAGTTGAACTGGGCAGTTAGTGTTCTTATCCAAGCATGCTGAACTATAATGGAGATTTGTTTATATCAACATAAAAATATACTTTCTGCATCATGTGATTATAAAATGCAAATGTATTTTATGTTATTTTGTTTACTAAAGAAGGGCGGCATGGTGGCGCAGCAGGTAGTTTCGCAGTCACACAGCTCCAGGGACCTGGAGGTTGTGGGTGCGGTGACTGACTGTGAGGAGTGTGGTGTGTTCTCCCCGTGTCTGCGTGGGTTTCCATCGGGTGACTGTTTGTGAGGAATGTGGCGTGTTCTCCCCGTGTCTGCGTGGGTTTCCTCCAGGTGAATGTCTGTGAGGAGTGTGGTGTGTTCTCCCTGTGTCTGCGTAGGTTTCCTCCGGGTGACTGTCTGTGAAAAGTGTGGTGTGTTCTCCCTGTGTCTGCGTGGGTTTCCTCCGGGTGACTGTCTGTGAGGAGTGTGGTGTGTTCTCCCTGTGTCTGCGTGGGTTTCCTCCGGGTGACTGCTTGTGTGGAATGTGGTGTGTTCTCCCCGTGTCTGCGTGGGTTTCCATCGGGTGACTGTTTGTGAGGAATGTGGTGTGTTCTCCCTGTGTCTGCGTGGGTTTCCTCCGGGTGGCTGTCTGTGAGGAGTGTGGTGTGTTCTCTCTGTGTCTGTGTGGGTTTCCTCCGGGTGTCTGCCTGTGAGGAGTGTGGTGTGTTCTCCCTGTGTCTGCGTGGGTTTCCTCCGGGTGACTGTCTGTGAAAAGTGTGGTGTGTTCTCCCTGTGTCTGTATGGGTTTCCTCTGGGTGACTGTCTGGGAGGAGTGTGGTGTGTTCTCCCTGTGTCTGTATGGGTTTCCTCCGGGTGACTGTCTGCGAGGAGTGTGGTGTGTTCTCCCTGTGTCTGCGTGGGTTTCCTCCGGGTGACTGTGAGGAGTGTGGTGTGATCTCCCTGTGTCTGCGTGGGTTTCCTCCGGTTTTCTCCCACGGTCCAAAAACACACGTTGGTAGGTGGATTGGCGACTCAAAAGTGTCCGTAGGTGTGAGTGTGTGAGTGAGTGTGTGTTGCCCTGTGAAGGACTGGTGCCCCCAATGATTCCAGGTAGGCTCTGGACACACCGCGACCCTGAACTGGATAAGGGTTACAGATAATGAATGAATGTTTACTAAAGCTTTATATTTACACTAGTGTAAACGAATAGATGTGATCTCTAGATGTCTGGATTGGCTGGGTTTAAATCCAAGCCTAAACCTGGTGCATTTGGTCAGGTTAGAGCCAGATTCAGACCAAAAAAAAAAAAACCCACCACATTCTCAAGCTGGATTTAAGTTCTTAGGTTTGAGTAAAGAGCTGTACCTCCGCCGATGTCTGTGGTCTTTAGTGTCACCATGTCTTTCTCGGCTGCCTCTCCTATCTCTCTCTCTGCTCCTCCGTTTCCTGTCTCGGCTCCTACTCCTCGAGCTGCTGCGCCGGTGGTGCTTGTTCTCCTTATCTCTGTCAGCTGTGAGTTTTAAAAAAAATAGTGTTTTATAAGTCAAAGATATGCACTGCATTTACATTGATGCAACACTAATGACACAGCACAACTTTTTTAAACACAGTCACGTACTCTAATATTCTACACACCGTCCACTTTATAATTCCTTATTTTCAATCTAGGTGCACATTATAGATTTACAATTAAATACTGTTGTCCATCTGCTGCTCCGCATACTTTGTTAGCCCTCTTTCACTCTGTTCGTCTGTGGTCAGGACCACCAGCGCTGCAGTGACACTAACAACTGCTGCAAAATTTATGTAGAAAAAAAAAACCCTGCCCACAGGACACTGTTGGTTGGTGAACTATTTTTAATCCAGGAACTGGATCAAGGTGTTCATAAACTCCAGCAGCACTGCTTTTCCTGATCCACTCGTACCAGGTCACCATGTCAATGTTAGTGCAGCACTGAAAATGATCCATTACCCAAATCATTCCTGATCCTGTGGAGGGCCTGATCAAAGCAAGAGGAAACTGGGCTAACAACGTATGCAGAGCAACATGTGAACTCTACTATTGTAGAATTACAAAAGTGCATCTATGTGGTCAGGGAATCTGATAAAATGGACAATGGTTGTAGAGTATTAAGAGAGCACACAGTCAGAGACTGATACAATTTATTCTCATTCTTCTACAACAATTGTCTGCGCAAACAGTCAGAATGTGAAAGCAGGAAGAAAAATCATAGAAATCTCAGCTCCCCACCCTTTAAGGCTGTAGTTGGTGTAGTGAAATAAAAAGAAAATACTGTATCGTTTTGTTAAAGTCGTTTTAAGGTGTCACTGCTGCAGCCTTCAGCTCAAACGCTAACACCCGAGCTTTAGCTTGATAGCTATCACCACATACAAGCTTTTAAAAGTCAAAAACCCCCAAAACCTGAAGATTTCTCACAATCATAAATAGAGTGCTTTAATCTTTTGTTTCTTACCTTGTTTATTCTCGGTCAGCTGTCTCTCAAACTCGTCAAAATCGGACATTTTTCAGTGTCCGACTCCAACACGACTCTTTCTAACTGGAGTGATTTAAAAAGGTGCAGCTAGCTTAACGATGGCTATATAAGTTAAACGTTGATTGCAAGGGTTATGAGTTCTAAAGCTATCAACGAGGCTTTGATTCGATTTTTAAAACCCCGAAAGAGGATAAAATGCACACGCAATGGCCCAAAAAATGTGCACAACGTGTGTATTTCCAGCAGAAAAAGACGAGAGGCTGGTGCTAACGAAGCCCACATACAAAGGCATTAGCTTATGCTTCAAAATAACGGCTCTCTCGCTAATTCTCCTCAGCGTGTTCGGGCTCTACGGGGCCATTGTAGCCACCCAAAACAAAGCCTTACGTTTATTAAAAAGCCGCCAAATCATCAAACAATCCTATATTTGTCCTCAAAATATGCCTCAAAATCACTGCTAAAGCCAAATGTGTGCGCTTTTACTGAGGTTAGCAGCCTCTTCCGGGGCAGTTTCACATTAAAAGGTGGGGGGCAGTTTATCTTATTAAATATACACCTAAATATAATTAAATATTTAATAAAAATGATAAACGACAACTACATTTTCTGTATTAAAATATATTTAAACCTAAATAAAAAAAAAAACATTATAAGATTTTAACGCTATTTTCCTAATGTCAGCTTTTTCGCCCACACTGCCCCCTAGCGGCTGCTTTGTTTTGTTCTGTCAGGAAAGAAAGAAATGGTACATAATTATTGTCTCGGTAATGGTTGTAACGTCTTTAAATGTTTTGTGGATATATATGAATTTCTTGTTTCTCACAGGACACCAAATGTTCTCAGTGTGTAACCATTTTCTTTTGAACTCGCGTGAATTTGCTCCTTTCGGGAATTCAGCTACATTTAAGGTGGAGCATTTCTGAAACAGGAGATATTGACTGGGCACGCAAATCACAGTTTAAAAAAATTAACGCTCTTGAAAGTGGGTAAATGACCCTAAGGTCATTGTGCAATAGTTGGGAGATTAATTGGAGCGGCAACACTAATGTTTTTACCTTTACTGAATTTTTATGTACCGTCTGGAAGCATATCAGTCATAAAAAATAAAATGACGTCATAATGGAAATACTGGAGATAGATTGCACAGATGAGCTGTCAATCGTAGTGTAAAAGATTTTGATTGGTCGCTGTTGGTAGGCGTCACTCAGATGTTAAGGTTGTTTTGCCTTGTGTAACGGTTATACTGAAGGACGTTAAACTCCAGGAGACTTAGTTCTGTGTGTGAAACAGTGTTTGTGTTTTCTCTGTGTTTTACAGACCAACCCAGGGCTTTAGAGCTGGTCTTCAACCACATTTAACACAGATCACTTCGAACAGTAAGTGCTGTCTCAAAGGGGGTTGTCTCATAATTTTCAATAATTTCTCAAATTATTCAGGTGTTCAGATGTGCACAATTTGACAAAGGGAACACGTATTATTAGTTTAAAGAAACCTAGCTGACTTAAATGGTCTCTCTCAGTGGCAGGGATCGGACGACTCTCTACCCAGAGTACAGTACTGCTGTTGTGTGACATGCAGGAGAAGTTACGTCCCACGACCTTTCACTTCACCAACATTGTGAGCAATGCAGCGAGACTACTGCAGGTAATCTGTGACATCACAACACGAGCTCTCTTTAGAGTCACGTTAAAACATGCCTGTGTTGCCATGTGTTTTGTTTTTGTCTTTAACGACACTATACCAGTGCACTTTCCTTATAGGTTCAATGTATATGACACAAACCCAACAAACCTGTTATATCTGAAATGAAGGGTATTAATAGGGAATTTGCTGCAGTAACAGCCTCTACGTTTTATGAAAATTTGATGGCATTCAGCCATGAAAAGTGAGATCAGGGACTACAATTGGAAGATTAGTTCTAGGTCTCCTGGCATCTCCTCATATTTGAGCTCCTTCAATCCTTTCCACTGGTCCACAGCCAAATGCTAGGGGGCATTATACCCTTTTGACCATGCTTAGAATTTGGCAAGAAGGCCTTTGGCTCATTTTCTTTGGAAATTGTGCAAGATGTGTTTGCGAACTGGAACATGTGTGTGCAAAGTCACCCCATTTTAATAGCGGAATTCAAACGGTGTCTCCAATCTTTAGGATATTTGGAACTTTTCAGGGCCTTAACCATATTATTATCATTGTAAAACTCTCACACTGGACACGATCACAGAGACTAACCACAGGCCAGATATTGTTCAGTAATGATTCCCTCTGTTTTCCAGGCTTGTAGGATCCTGGGAATTCCTCCGATTTTGACGGAGCAGTATCCCAAAGGCCTAGGTCCCACTGTCTCTGAGCTGGGGGCTGAGGGGCTGAAGCCTCATCCAAAGACTCGCTTCTCCATGGTCATCGACAGTGTGGAGAATGAGCTGAAAAGCCTTGGGAACCCAAAGCGGGCCATTCTCTGTGGAATAGAGGCTCAAGCCTGCATTGCGGTATGCTGACCACAGGCTGCAGGGCATTCTAGAGCATGCATGCTTATGGAAGCTCAATGCTAAACCTGTAAATCAGATGAATACGTGTAACAGGTTTATGTTTACAGTGTACCACCTACGATCTTCTGGAGAAGGGGATGGAGGTGCACATAGTCGCAGATGCTGTTTCATCTCGAAGGTAACTGTGTACTTTAGTCCCTGAATGAGCCAGTTTATTCTCCATAGAGCAGGTCACCCCACATAGATGTAGCCATGCTAGT